>NW_022680541.1:0-140672 GCF_009764315.1 Trachypithecus francoisi | reverse complement strand
AAAAGAAAAAAGAAGAAAAAGAAATGAACAAAACCTGCAAGAAGTATGGGATTATGTAAAAAGACCAAATCTACGTCTGATTGGGGTGCCTGAAAGTGAGGGAGAAAATGGAACCAAGTTGGAAAACACTCTTCAGTCATCCAGGAGAACTTCCCCAACCTAGTAGGGCAGGCCAACATTCAAATTCAGGAAATACAGAGAACGCCACAAAGATACTCCTCCAGAAGAGCAACTCCAAGACACATCATTGCCAGATTCACCAACGTTGAAATGAAGGAAAAAATCTTAAGGGCAGCCAGAGAGAAAGGTCGGGTTACCCACAAAGGGAAGCCCATCAGACTAACAGCAGATCTCTCGGCAGAAACTCTACAAGCCAGAAGAGAGTGGGGGCCAATATTCAACATTCTTAAAGAAAAGAATTTTCAACCCAGAATTTCATATCCAGCCAAACTAAGTTTCATCAGTGAAGGAGAAATAAAATCCTTTACAGATAAGCAAATGCTTAGAGATTTTGTCACCACCAGGCCTGCCTTACAAGAGACCCTGAAGGAAGCCCTAAACATGGAAAGGAACAACCGGTACCAGCCATTTCAAAAACATGTCAAATTGTAAAGACCATGGAGGCTAGGAAGAACTGCATCAACTAACGAGCAAAATAACCAGTTAATATCATAATGGCAGGATCAAGTTCACACATAACAGTATTAACCTTAAATGTTAATGGACTAAATGCTCCAATTAAAAGACACAGACTGGCAAATTGGATAAAGAGTCAAGACCCATCAGTCTGCTGTATTCAGGAGACCCATCTCACATGCAGAGACATACATAGGCTCAAAATAAAGGGATGGAGGAAGATCTACCAAGAAAATGGAGAACAGAAATAAAAAAAGCAGAGGTTGCAATCCTAGTCTCTGATAAAACACACTTTAAACCATCAAAGATCAAAAGAGACAAAGAAGGCCATTACATAATGGTAAAGGGATCAATTCATCGGGAAGAGCTAACTATCCTAAATACATATGCACCCAATACAGGAGCACCCAGATTCATAAAGCAAGTCCTTAGAGACTTACAAAGAGACTTAGACTCCCATACAATAATAATGGGAGACTTCAACACTCCACTGTCAACATTAGACAGATCAATGAGACAGAAAGTTAACAAGGATATCCAGGAATTGAACTCATCTCTGCAGCAAGCAGGCGCAATAGACATCTATAGAACTCTCCACCCCAAGTCAACAGAATATACCTTCTTCTCAGCACCACATCACACTTATTCCAAAATTGACCACATAATTGGAAGTAAAGCACTCCTCAGCAAATGTAAAAGAACAGAAATTATAACAAACGGTCTCTCAGACCACAGTGCGATCAAACTAGAACTCAGAACTAAGAAACTCAATCAAAATCACTCAACTACATGGAAACTGAATAACCTGCTCCTGAATGACTGCTAGGTACATAACAAAATGAAGGCAGAAATAAAGATGTTCTTTGAAACCAATGAGAACAAAGATACAACACACCAGAATCTCTGGGATACATTTAAAGCAGTGTGTAGAGGGAAATTTATAGCACTAAATGCCCACAAGAGAAAGCTGGAAGGATCTAAAATTGACACTCTAACATCCAATTAAAAGAACTAGAGAAGCAAGAGCAAACACATTCAAAAGCTAGCAGAAGGCAAGAAATAACTAGGATCAGAGCAGAACTGAAGGAGATAGAGACACAAAAAACCCTCCAAAAAATCAATGAATCCAGGAGTTGGTTTTTTGAAAAGATCAACAAAATTGATTGACCGCTTGCAAGACTAACAAAGAAGAAAAGAGAGAAGAATCAAATAGACGCAATAAAAAATGATAAAGGGGATATCACCACCGACCCCACAGAAATGCAAACTACCATCAGAGAATACTATAAACACCTCTATGCAAATAAGCTAGAAAATCTAGAAGAAATGGATAATTTCCTGGACACTTACACTCTCCCAAGACTAAACCAGGAAGAAGTTGAATCCCTGAATAGACCAATAGCAGCCTCTGAAATTGAGGCAATAATTAATAGCCTAGCAACCAAAAAAAGTCCAGGACCAGATGGATTCACAGCTGAATTCTACCAGAGGTACAAGGAGGAGCTGGTACCATTCCTTCTGAAACTATTCCAATCAATAGAAAAAGAGGGAATCCTCCCTAACTCATTTTATGAGGCCAACATCATCCTGATACCAAAGCCTGGCAGAGACACAACAAAAAAAGAGAATTTTAGACCAATATCCGTGATGAACATTGATGCAAAAATCCTCAATAAAATACTGGCGAACCAGATCCAGCAGCACATCAAAGAGCTTATCCACCATGATCAAGTGGGCTTCATCCCTGGGATGCAAGGCTGGTTCAACATTTGCAAATCAATAAATGTAATCCAGCATATAAACGGAACCAAAGACAAAAACCACATGATTATCTCAATAGATGCAGAAAAGGCCTTTGACAAAATTCAACAGCCCTTCATGCTAAAAACGCTCAATAAATTCGGTATTGATGGAAAGTATCTCAAAATAATAAGAGCTATTTATGAGAAACCCACAGCCAGTATCATACTGAATGGGCAAAAACTGGAAAAATTCCCTTTGAAAACTGGCACAAGACAGGGATGCCCTCTCTCACCACTCCTATTCAACATAGTGTTGGAAGTTCTGGCTAGGGCAATCAGGCAAGAGAAAGAAATCAAGGGTATTCAGTTAGGAAAAGAAGAAGTCAAATTGTCCCTGTTTGCAGATGACATGATTGTGTATTTAGAAAACCCCATTGTCTCAGCCGAAAATCTCCTTAAGCTGATAAGCAACTTCAGCAAACTCTCAGGAATCAAAATTAATGTGCAAAAATCACAAGCATTCTTATACACCAGTAACAGAAAAACAGAGAGCCAAATCAGGAATGAACTTCCATTCACAATTGCTTCAAAGAGAATCAAATACCTAGGAATCCAACTTATAAGGGATGTCAAGGACCTCTTCAAGGAGAACTACAAACCACTGCTCAGTGAAATCAAAGAGGACACAAACAAATGGAAGAACATACCATGCTCATGGATAGGAAGAATCAATATCGTGA
Organism: Trachypithecus francoisi; assembly: GCF_009764315.1. Lineage (NCBI taxonomy): Eukaryota > Metazoa > Chordata > Mammalia > Primates > Cercopithecidae > Trachypithecus > Trachypithecus francoisi. Next base: position 137,554 of record NW_022680541.1, on the reverse strand, counting down.
AAATGGCCATACTGCCCAAGGTAATTTATAGATTCAGTGTCATCCCCATCAAGCTACCAATTAGTTTCTTCACAGAATTGGAAAAAACTGCTTTAAAGTTCATATGGAACCAAAAAAGAGTCTGCATTTCCAAGACAATCCTAAGTCAAAAGAACAAAGCTGGAGGCATCACGATACCTGACTTCAAACTATACTACAAGGCTACAGTAACCTAAACAGCATGGTACTGGTACCAAAAAGAGATATAGACCAATAGAACAGAACAGATTCCTCAGAAATAATACCACACATCTACAGCCATCTGATCTTTGATAAACCTGAGAAAAACAAGAAATAGGGAAAAGATTCCCTATTTAATAAATGGTGCTGGGAAAATTGGCTAGCCATAAGTAGAAAGCTGAAACTGGATCCTTTCCTTACTCCTTATACGAAAATTAATTCAAGATGGATTAGAGACTTAAATGTTAGACCTAATACCATAAAAACCCTAGAAGAAAACCTAGGTAATACCATTCAGGACATAGGCATGGGCAAGGACTTCATGTCTAAAACACCAAAAGCAATGGCAACAAAAGCCAAAATTGACAAATGGGATCTCATTAAACTAAAGAGCTTCTGCACAGCAAAAGAAACTACCATCAGAGTGAACAGGCAACCTACAGAATGGGAGAAAATTTTTGCAATCTGCTCATCTGACAAAGGGCTAATATCCAGAACCTACAAAGAACTCAAACAAATTTACAAGAAAAAAAAACAACCCCATCAAAAAGTGGGCAAAGGATATGTATAGACATTTCTCAAAGGAAGGCATTCATACAGCCAGCAGACACATGAAAAAATGCTCATCATCACCGGCCATCATAGAAATGCAAATCAAAACCACAATGAGATACCATCTCACACCAGTTAGAATGGCAATCATTAAAAAGTCAGGAAACAGCAGGTGCTGGAGAGGATGTGGAGAAATAGGGACACTTTTACACTGTTGGTGGGATTGTAAACTAGTTAAACCATTATGGAAAACAGTATGGCGATTCCTCAAGGATCTAGAACTAGAAGTACCATACAACCCAGCCATCCCATTACTGGGTATATACCCAAAGGATTACAAATCATGCTGCTATAAAGACACAAGCACACGTATGTTTATTGTGGCACTATTCACAATAGCAAAGACTTGGAATCAACCCAAATGTCCATCAATGATAGACTGGATTAAGAAAATGTGGCACATATACACCATGGAATACTATGCAGCCATAAAAAAGGATGAGTTTGAGTCCTTTGTAGGGACATGGATGCAGCTGGAAAGCATCATTCTCCGCAAACTATCGCAAGAATAGAAATCCAAACACCGCATGTTCTCACTCATAGGTGGGAACTAAACAATGAGATCACTTGGACTTGGGAAGGGGAATATCACACACCGGGGCCTATCACGGGGAGGGGGGAGGGGGAGGGATTGCATTGGGAGTTATACCTGATGTAAATGAGGAGTTGATGGGTGCTGACGAGTTGATGGGTGCAGCACATCAAAATGGCACAAGTATACATATGTAACAAACCTGCACGTTATGCACATGTACCCTAGAACTTAAAGTATAAGAGTAATAAAAAAAATTCTTGGCTTATTTGGATTATTAGTTTTACACTTTGACTTTCTTCTTTATTTGTTCAAGATGTTTAAGTAGTTTTGGAGGTGAAATTTCTTTCTTCTACCAACCCTTTATAATGGATTTGATCTTTTGGGCCTAAGCCTCCATTTGCTTCAGGAGGGGACTTTAAAAATTATTTAAATATTGTTTCATTCAAAGTGAGCATATATATATATATAAAATATATATTTATGTAGCACTACTAAGTGCTGTGGAGAATTATGATAAAAATATTAATAATTAAAATTTATTAGAATTTTCTGTTAGCTGGATACTGTTCTAAGTGGTTTTTTTTGTTTTACTGTACTCCCGCCTGGGTGAAAGAGTAGAGTGATAATAGCGCACTGCAGCCTTGAACTACTGGGCTTAGATCCTCCTGTCTCACCCTCCCAGGTGAGGGACTGCAGGCATGCAACACCACGCCTGGCTAATTTAAAAGACACAAATTTTTATTTAGAGAGAGTCTCACTATGTTGCCTAGGCTGGTCTCCAACTCCTGGGCTCAAGTGGCCCTCTTGCCTCAGCCTCCTGAGTAGCTGGGATTATAGGCGTGAGCCATTGTGCCTGGCTTGTTCGAAGTGCTTTATGTGTACGAAATCATTTAGATCCTCACCATAAGTTTATGAAGTAGGCACTATTATAATCCCCATTTTCCAGTTGACAAGACTGAGGTGAGGAAATGTTAAGGAAAAGTCAGAATTCCATTCAGATATTTGGTTCATACTCTCATCATGAGGCTAAACTGCTTCTCACTACACGTATCTTCATAATAACTTGTGTTTTAAGTCTTGAACTTGTGTTTTAAGTCTGGTAGAGGCATAAGAAGTTTAAAAACAAAGAAACAAAATCCTGAGGAAGTTAGTAAACTTCTAGTGAATGACAGAAATGATAGAAATCTCTTCTTTCCCTAAAGTCCCAGTGTTCTTTGGGGAAGAGGAGATGAGTCTCCTTTTGACAAGTGTTATCAAAGTAGACTGTTTTCACATACGCAAGGGAACTCGATACGTCATTCCTGATGGATATAATAAAATGAGTAAATGCTATGATGGGAGGAAATGCCTAGTATGTTGTTCTTGGGTTAATTTGATACAACAAAGGCAGTTTTGTTGTGAGTCAGCAGAGGGGTAGTGTAGAAAGGTGGAAGTTAGAAGAGTGCCAGACCCTAAAGGACCAAAGATGGGCTTAAAGCACAAAAAGTGTAGCTTTGCCATTAAAATAAAAGTTTGGGGTCTTATTTTTTTCAAGTTTCTCCCAGAAATTATTTCTTGACATTCATTAGCTCAGCAATGTATCTAAATAAAACTTTTTTTTGGTTTCTGTTATAATAGATGTTTTTTCCTTTTTCTTCCCTCTGAAAAGTATCAGTAGTTAGCATTTTTTGCAAATTATTTGGAAATCTAGATGTTATATGATATTCTTATTGCCAGAGGGACATTTTGTAGGCTCTTTATAAGTGATTTTAGGATTCACATCCTTATTATACTTTTATTAGCCCTAATATTTTATCCAACTAGAAAATTAAACCTCTTCTTAAAAACTAATTCATCTAAGTGTCTATAAATTAAAGGAACAACAAAAGATTCTTGATTTGGCATCAAAAACTCCTTGTTTCTACAACAGTATAAAACAAACCCTGTTTTGAAATGTATTTTGCCCACAGTGTCTGAATTTCAAATCTTCAATAAAATCTGGTTCATATTACTACCTTTAGCTTGATTTTCTAAAAATAACTGATACTTTAGTATGGTTAGTTTTATGCCATCTCATGGCTTGTCAGAAATGCTTTGTATCAAGATTTTAAAGTGTGAACAGATTTCCTGTCACATTGATTAATTTTGGCTATTTTCCCAGCATCGAGGTTTCTGCTTTGTGTTTATGCAGGAGACTGGTAGCTTAAATTGTACTTTCAGGTTTTGTTTCGTGTTTTTAAATTAACATATGTTTAATTTCTAGTTTCTTTGTAGCCCTTTGCAACTTTAATTAGGTCATAAAGTGGATTTATTCTGATTTCTCTAATAATTTTATAAATTTATGAAATATAGCAAATTTTATAAATCTTTTTATTCATGTATTATACAGCTCATCATATATGCAGGCATAATAATTAAATTTGGAATCTGTTTCCAGTTACACAGATGTCTTAATGTCCACCGTATCATCTCTAACTAAGGATGTAGCTTTTTAATTTGAGGTGGCAACAGAACAGAAAACAGTAAATTGAGTAATGGGCTTAGTATTGCTGCTGCCTGGTTGTGTATCTTTGGAAAACTTCTTTGGGATTTGGCATTAACTTGCAAGTCTTTGCAGTTTAGACAGTTAAATATGACTGAATGACTGAACAAATTTTAATAGCATATGCTTCTTTTATGCTATTCATTTACCCAGTAGACATTTAATTGACCACCTGCTAAATATGAGGCACTATTCTTGCCCTTACCTTTTTAATCTTTGATTTGGAGTCTGCTAACATTCTGGAACTTCCACTATCAACTTATAACGTTTACTTTCCCCTCCCTTACCAAGAAGGCCATTTCTTATCAGTACGGTCGCAGAGAGAGAGAAAAAAGAAACATATGGGGCTAGACTTCCTGCTCTTAACATACAGAAGCAAATAGGTTGTGAAGGAATACATGGTATTTTGGATTTCTACCTTCTTCCTTCCGTAATTTTTTTTTAAAAGGTTCATATGTTTTGTCTGTGTCTTTTTTCTTTTCTTTTCTTTCTTTTTTTTTTTTTTTGAGACGGAGTCTCACTCTATCGCCTAGGCTGGAGTGCAGTGGCCGGATCTCGGCTCACTGCAAGCTCCGCCTCCCGGGTTTACGCCATTCTCCTGCCTCAGCCTCCCGAGTAGCTGGGACTACAGGCGCCCGCCACCTCGCCCGGCTAGTTTTTTGTATTTTTAGTAGAGACGGGGTTTCACGGTGTTAGCCAGGATGGTCTCGATCTCCTGACCTCGTGATCCACCCGTCTCGGCCTCCCAGAGTGCTGGGATTACAGGCTTGAGCCACCGCACCCGGCCTGTCTGTGTCTTATGTAACAGTAATCTGCATTATGAACTTAAATGACAAGGATCACCATTTCACATCTTTGGAGATTGATCACAGAGGTAACAAGGAACTCTTATTAAATAACTATATGCATTTTTTTCATGTAAAACCATTATTTGGATAAACCCCTTTGAGAAAAGACTTAGGCTCCTACCAGTGTCACTGTGATATTTACTAATAAGCTCAGTTTAAGGTGCAGCAATTAAGGTTTTTTGTTTTGTTTTGTTTTGTTTTGTTTTGTTTTTTAAAGTTCAGTTCAGCAAATATTTGTGGAAAGCTTGTGGGTAAAATTATATTTGTATTTATGGGAAAGCAGACAATTTTATTAATGCCTATATTTTTCTAGTTCAGTGTTTGTCAAACTTCAAGTTTTAACATGTTGATCATGAAACCAGTTGAATTGTGACCAGTATTTTAAAAGGAAAGATTAAAAAAGCAGAAAGTAAAATATCAGTATATACCAACTAGTAAGAGTAAGCATTGTTTCTAAACTTTGGTTTTATTTAAGTACATATCTATATACTATGTCAGTGAGAAACGTATCTCAACTTTTTTTTGCAAAAACATTTCAAAAGCTAAAAATTAGTTTGAAAACCTGTTTGTAAGTACACCTGGGGTAAAGGTACACTTCCTGTGGCATAAGATGTCGGGAACAACTGAGGGTGAGAATGGGGATGCACTATTATCATAAACTTCTGTAAAGCATAAGGATGTGAGTGCTGGGAGCAAAGCAGTGCTCACCACTTCTGCAGTTTTGCACTGCAGCATTTTAAATAATATAGGAAAAAGTGAACTGCAACCAAAGGCAAAGAGGGATAGTGATGGTGAAGAGTAGGATTGTATTTATTGTCCAAAGGCTAAGTGCATATACATATGTGTTTGGGAGAAGGCATCATGTAATAGTTCTTAACCTACTCTGAGAGAAGGTTGTCCACATTTCTTAAAGTATACATGTAAACCAACAGTGAAATTATTTTAGTGACTTGAGAATCAAAGTGCTAGAGTTTGAATCCCTGTTCTCCTACTTGCTAGCTGTGTAACCTTGGGCCTGTTTAACTCTCAGCATCTTGTTTTCCAAATGTATAAAGTGGAGATAATAGTACCTGTGTCATGTTGTTGGGAGTATTATATGAACTAATATATGTAATGTCCTGAGAACAATGTCTGGCGCACATTAACTTAATTAAAATTAGCTATTCTTACTGTTATTATTAGACATGAGCTAGATAACAGTGACCTCTGCATGGGAAAGATGATTTTAATACTGATGTAGTTCAGTTTATCTGTTTTTTTCTTTTCTCTCTTGTGTATTGGTGTCATATCTAAAAAACTACTGCCTAACTCAAGAACACAAAAATTTACTCCTGTATTTTATAGTTTTAGCTCTTTAGATCTAGGATCAATTTTTAGTTAATTTTTATATATAGTATGAGGGAGAGGTACAATTTCATTGTTTTACATGTGAATAGCCAGTTGTCCTGGCATCATTTATTCAAAAGACTATCTTTCCTCACTAGAAAAAAATATTTCTTTTTTTTTGAGGTGGAGTCTTGCCCTGTCCCCCAGGCTGGAGTACGGTGGCGCGATCTTGGCTCACTGCAAGCTCGGCTTCCAAGGTTCACGCCATTCTCCTGCCTTAGCCTCCCGAGTAGAAAAAATATTTCTTTAAAGAATAATGAATACTTTTTTTTTCTTTTTAACCACTGTCACTCAATTGGAAAAAGAATAATGAATAATTTTAAATAATTTTCCTACAGGTAAATTTAAGTCTTTTTGTTTAGATTACACATATTAGGAAATAATGGATTTGTGTTTCCATAGGTGTGCTTGATCTTTATAAAGTTCCCTGTCTCTGAAAAAAATAAAATAAGGCAAAACAATCTTCTTAATAGAGTTATTTTTGCAAGAAGGTTGCAAGCCAGTTTTAGTTCATCGATTGAATAATTTTTCCTGCTTACTGGAGGTATTTCAGTATTGGTAATGTCTGAACTATGAAATTCATGAATCATGCATTTTAAGAATTTGTTTCTGTGTCCGTACCAGGCATAATGAATTAAGTTATCTGTTAAAAAAATTGATTTTTGCTCAATATACAGTTGTAGAAGAACTTAGTGTCCAAAATTTTAAGACTTTTTTTTCATTTTGAGATGGATCTCACTCTGTCGCCCAGGTTGGAGTGCAGTGGCGCAACCTCTGCTCACTGCAACCTCCACCTCCCGGGTTCAAGTGATTCTCCTTTCTCAGCCTCCCAAGTAGCTGGGGCTACAGGTGTATGCCACTATGCCCGGCTAATTTTTGTATTTTTAGTAGAGATGGGGTTTTACCATATTGGCCAGGCTGCTCTTGAACTCCTGACCTCATGATCCACCTGCCTTAGCCTCCCAAAGTTCTGAGATTACAGGCGTGAGCCACTGCGTCCAGCCAGACTTTTGTTTCGTTTTGTTTTTTTGGCTTTCTTTGTCATATTGTTAGTCTTTTGGTTAAGCAGTATTATAACTTAGTCATATGAGTAATATAATGCAACATGCTGAAGTGTGTGGGGGGGGTTTGTTTTTGGTTTGTTGTTTAAATAGATATGAGATCTCACTATGTTTCCCAGGCTGCCTTGAACTCCTGGGCTCAAACGACACAGCCTCCTGCCACAGCGTCCTAATTAGCTGGGACTACAGGTGTGCACCACTGCACCTGGCTTTTCTGATGAAATTTTAAATACTCAAGTATTTGAGCAGAAATAATAGCTTGTGTTTATTGTTTTTCTACTATTTGTCAAGTGTAGTATTATTAAATGTTTTACGTAATGTATCTCCAGTCCACATACCATACTCTAGTAGAAGTGAGTAACAAAACCAAGGTACTCAAAGAGGTTAATAAGTTAACTTGTGCTAGATCACAGAACTAATGGGAGGCAGAGCTGGAATTTGACTGTAGGTCTTTCTGACCTCAAAGTGCAGTAAAGTCATGGAATTTCTCTACTAGGCCACCTGGAAGAAAAGTGATCTTTTTTCCAGTCTTTTTTGTTACTGTTTTTCAGCCAGGAGATAGTAGAGTTGGGTAGTAGAATAGTAGTCACGGGCATCTGGTAGTCAGCTCTCCAAAAAAGTTTTTGATTTTTTTTTTTTTTTGTCTTAAACTTGGCAGCTACTTTCAGGTCATACTTTCTTATCCAAGAGCTGGATATTTAGGTAACAGGAACTATGGAATTATCCTATGTCCTCTTGAAGGTTCAGCTATTAAAATCAATTGGTTCGGATTACCACTGTGCCAAGATTTACATTTCTAGGAGCCACAGTTTGATTGATCTAACTTGGATCTGTGTGTTTTCTTTAGCTGGGGAGGAGCAGGTACCTTGATTGATACCTTTACCAGGCCTGCATGCAGTGAGAGACAGAAGTTTCCTTAAAATAATTGGGTTCTATTATAGAAAGAAGGGGAAGGAGATACCAAGTGGGCAAAACAATCAGGTTCCATTATATAAATACTAACCCTAATGTGAGGATAATAAATGGATAATATGATTATTTTAAATTTGGAAATATACCTGGTTATTAGTATTGAATATCTGGTAGTGGGGTTGGAGAAAAAGTCGAGAATAAGAAAAGACTTAAAATTGTAAAAATTAATTGAAAAAGAGGATGGCTGAGCAGATACATATATGTTAGATAATGTTCATAATGTTAAACCAACCTGAAGTTTTGTTTAAATTGTAGTACGTAGCCAGGTGTGGTGGTGCTTCCCTGCAGTCCCAGCTACTTGGGAGGCTGAGGCAGGATGATTGCTTGAGCCTAGGTTTGAGGCTCTAGTGAGCTATGATTCCACCACTGCTTTCCAACCTAGGTGGCAGAGCAAGACCCCATCTCTAAAAAAATAAAGTGAACAAATTATAGTATGTTATGACAAATACAGTTATCTGAAGTCACTGAAAATATGCGTGTACTTTTAATGACGTGACATAATTTTTAGGAGGTATGAATGAAAAAAATCAACTTGTATGTGTGGTTAGTGTGATCTTACCTATATCTCACTTTTAGAAAATGTAAAAGGCTCAAGCCAGTCACCACTTTAACATTTCTAACTCTCTTGTTTACTTGATTCCCTTTTTTCTCCTCCCCAACAATCCTCATGTAGTTAGGTAAAGTTGGTTCTACATCTGGCTTATTGCAGAAACCCTAATCCTGTTTACTTAAAGCTTTTTGAAACCCAGAGACCCATCTTTTGAATTCAAAGTTTTGACTATTAAGAATCAGTCTTTTTGTATGTTTGTTGGCCGCATAAATGTCTCCTTTTGAGAAGTGTCTGTTCATATACTTTGCCCACTTTTTGATGGGGTCGTTTGTTTTTTTTTTCCTTGTACATTTGTTTAAGTTCCTTGTAGATTCTGGATACTAGACCTTTGTCAGATGGATAGATTGCAAAAATTTTCTCCCATTCTGTAGGTTGCCTGTTCACTCTGATGATAGTTTCTTTTGCTGTGCAGAAGCTCTTTAGTTTAATTAGATCCCATTTGTCAATTTTGGCTTTTGTCGCCATTGCTTTTGGTGTTTTAGTCATGAAGTCTTTGCCAATGCCTACGTCCTGAATGGTATTGGCTAGGTTTTCATGCTTTTGGGTTTTACATTTAAGCCTTAAATCCATCTTGAGTTAATTTTTGTGTAAGGTGTAAGGAAGGGGTCCAGTTCCAGTTTTCTGCATATGGCTAGCCAGTTTTCCCAGCACCATTTATTAAATAGGGATTCCTTTCCCGTTGCTTGTTTTTGTCAAGTTTGTTGAAGATCAGATGATAGTACATGTGTGGTGTTATTTCTGAGGCCTTTGTTCTGTTTCGTTGGTTTGTATATGTGTTTTGGTACCAGTACTGTGCTGTTTTGGTTACTGTAGCCTTGTAATATAATTTGAAGTCAGGTAGCATGATGCCTCCAGCTTTGTTAATTTTGTTTAGGATTCTTTTGGTTATACGGGCTCTTTTTTGGTTCCATATGAAATTTAAAGTAGGTTTTTCTAATTTTGCGAAAAAAGGCAATGGTAGCTTGATGGAAATAGCATTGAATCTGTAAATTACTTTGGGCAGTATGGAGATTTTCATGATGTTAATTTTTCCTATCCATGAGCATGGAATGTTTTTCCATTTGTTTGTGTCCTTTCTTATTTCCTTGAGCGGTGGTTTGTAGTTCTCCTTGAAGAGGTCCTTCACATCCCTTGTAAGTTGTATTCATCGTCACTGATCATTAGAGAAATGAAAATCAAAACCACAATGAGATATCATCTCACGTGAGTCGCAGTGGTGATTATTATAAAAAGTCAAAAAGCAATAGATGTGGGTAAGGCTGTGGAGAAATAGGAACGCTTTCACATTGTTGGTGGGAGTGTAAATTAGCTCAACCATTGTGGAAGACAGTGTGGCAATTCCTCAAGGATCTAGGACCAGAAATGCCATTTGACCCAGCAGTCCTATTACTGAGTATATACCAAAGGATTATAAATCATTCTGCTATAGACATGCACACATATGTTTATTATAGCACTATTTACAATAGCAAAGATTTCGAACCAACCCAAATGTCCATCAGTGGTAGACTGGATAAAGAAAATGTGACACATATATACTGTGGAATACTATGCACCCATAAAAAAGAATGAGATCATGTCCTTCGTAGGGACATGGATGAAGCTGGAATCCATTGTTCTCAGCGAACTAACACAGAAATAGAAAATCAAACACTGCATGTTCTCACTTATAAGTGAGAGTTGAATGGTGAGAGCTGAATGGTGAGAGCACATGGACACAGGGAGGGGAACATCACACAGGGAGGCCTGTCGGGGGGTGGGGGACAAGGGGAGAGAGAGCATTAGGACAATACCTAATGCATTCAGGGTTTAAAACCTAGATGATGGGTTGGTAAAGGCAGCAAACCACATGGCACATGTGTACCTGTGTAACAGACCTGCACATTCTAAACATGTATCCCAGAACTTAAATTAAAAAAAAAAAAAAGAATTTTTCTTCTCTTTGGGTTTCAGAAGCCTACATTTGAAACTGGGATACCGTAATAGCAAATCATGTTCTCCATGCTCTGCTTTGTATTTCTTTTCCTATGGCAATGGATGTCTCTGACTGAATTGGTGTGGGGAAGGTGTGTGGAGGGGTCAAGAAAATAGTGTGGAATAAGGAAACTTGCTTAGTCTTTCCTAGAGGTATTCCACTACAGCTCCACTACGGTTTTCACAGGTAAGTGAGAACTGCATATACTTTGAGAAATGGGAGGTCCAAGGCAAATCCTGTCATTTTAGGTTAGTGACATCTAACTGTGGCCCAGCACAGTGGCTCATGCCTGTAATCCCAGCACTTTGGGAGGCCGAGGCAGGCAGATCACGAGGTCAGGAGATTGAGACCATCCTGGCTAACGCGGTGAAACCCCATCTCTAGTAAAAATTTAAAAAAATTAGCTGGGCGTGATGGTGGGCGCCTGTAGTCCCAACTACGCAGGAGGCTGAGGCAGGAGAATGGCGTGAACCCGGGAGGCGGAACTTGCAGTGAGCCGAGATCGCGCCACTGCACTCCAGCCTGGGCAACAAAGCGAGACTCTGCCTCAAAAAATACATATAAATAAAATAAAATAAAATCTTAAGAAGAGCTTTTACTAAGGAGAGAAAGAAAGGCATAATCAAGGAAGCTGCAGTCTCACTACTACATTTATTTCATCCTAAGGACCTCTCTTTGTCTTCTAGAGTTTCCTCCAGATATCAGTTTTAAAAAAGCCATATTTTCCTAATTAACTTTCCTAATTTTATGTATATGTGTGTGTGTATATATATTTTTATGTGTGTGTATATATATATTATGTGTGTGTGTGTGCATGTATATATATATATATATTTTTTTTTTTTTTTTTTTTTTTTGAGGCAGGGTTTCACTCTGTTGCCCAGGCTGGAGTGTAGTGGTGTGATCTTGGCTCACTGCAGCATCTGCCTCCAAGGCTCCAGCCGTCTTCCCACCTCAGCCTTCTGAGGAGCTGGGACTACAGACGTGCACCACCACACCTAGCTAATTTTTGTATTTTTAATGGAGTCGCAGTTTCACCGTGTTAGCCAGGTTAGTCTCAAACTCCTGGCCTCAAGTGAGCCGCCTGCCTCAGCCTCCCAAAGTGCTGGGATTACACGCCCAGCCTTTGAAATATTATTTTAGGAAAAGAGGAGGTGTACTTCATGTAAAAGAGAACTTTATGCTGTGACAGTACCTAAAAGATACATGCTTTATTCATATGTAAGATGAAATTGAGAGGTAAAATTGGATATACTGTTGCTTTAAAAAAATTTTTTAACATACATAATTTTTTGTACCTATCTCATTTTAGCCTATATAAGTTACATCTTTTTTTTTTTTTTTTTTTTTTTTTTGAGACAGAGTCTTGCTCTGTTGCCCAGGCTAGAGTGCAGTGGTGCAATCTCGGCTAACTGCAACCTTCATCTACCAGATTCAAGCAATTCTCCTGCCTCAGCCTCCTGAGTAGCTGGAATTACAGGCGCCTTCCACCACGCCCAGCTCATTTTTGTGTTTATAGGGGAGACGGGGTTTCAGCATCTTGGCCAGGCTGGTCTTGAACTCCTGACCTTGTGATCCACCCACCTCGGCCTCCCAAAGTGCTGGGATTACAAGCGTGAGCCACTGCGCCTGGCTGTAAGTTATATCTTACACTAATCTAGGTTTCAGAGAATTATATGCAAAGAAACAGTGCAATAGGATTATTTTAAAGCCATTGTTATTGTTAGAAAACATAATACCTTTAAAATTTCTTTTCACATTAGAAATACAGTGACTTCTCCCCAGTTTAGGATAGAAATTTTCCTTTTCCTCCCTTTCGAATAGGTTTCCATGTTTGACAGAACAAATTATAAAATTTATAAGAGAAATATTTGAAATGTCACATACTAAAGTAAATGTTTGGATGTTTGAAAATTTTCTGGTTTTCAGAGATTTTGAATTGCTGAATCGTTCTGTAAATTGAGATGTTAAGAGTAGTTTCCACAGAGTAATTATTTGAAAGTCACTGAAAGCAAGACACATGTCTGATGTAAATGTGTATTGCACTACTGTACCTTTTTATACCTCATAAAAGTGAGAACAGCAGTCTGTACTTTTCCACTTCGTCATTCATAAGTCTATTGGAGAGATATATGTTTTGTTTGCTTATTGTCTTCATGCTGCAAATAGCCTGGAAATTCTTTAAGTGGGGCTAGCGATGTATTACCGATACATGTTAAGTGGTATAGAAATTTCACTTTTTATTTTTTGCATGAAGAGAATAAGATCAGTAGTCCATGTTTCTTCAGCTCTACCCAGAGAAGGGCAATGTAGGAGGGAAAACAAAGTTTGCAAAATATTTCATAGTAGGCTTTTTCTTAAAGTAACTTCAGACTTACAGAAGTTTAAAAATAGTGCAGAGAATCCCATATACCTGTCACCCCAGTTCCTGAAATGTTAATATTTTACCACATTTGTTCATTATGTCTCTATTCTCCAAGTACTGTATATGCCATTATATGCAATAAGTAGCATTTTATATAGATACAGGGCATGTATGCACTATGTATTTTTTTCTGAGCCATGTAAAGAGTAAAATGCAGATGTAACATGCTTTTATTCCTAAATACTTCAGTGTGTATTCCCTCAAGAAAGGGCATTTTCTTCTGTGTAGCTACTGTACACTTCTACACTTTTCAAAATCAGAACGTTTATGTTGATACCATACTATGACATGATCCGCAGACCATTTTCCAGTATGCCAGTTGTCCCACTGTGTCCTTTAGTACAAAAGAAAAAAGGTTTTTTTCCTGGTCTAGGAGCTAATCCTGGAGCACATGTTACATTTAGTTGTTTTAATCTAGAACAGTTCCTCAGTTCTTTATCTTTCATAATCTTGACATTTTTGCAGAGTACAATCCATATATTTTGCAGAATATCCCTTAGTTTGGGTGTATCTGGTTTTTCCTTGTAAGATTCATTTTATGCATTTTTGGTCAGAATACCACAGAAGTACTGTAAATCTTACCAGAAAGCCATAAGTGCCTTTTGATTCTTCCCTGCAAATGCATTTTCTAAATGATCAGTTTTAATATTATGTGGAAAGCAGAGTCAGAGATTCTCACATATGTCAAGATACTATAAGTGTTCCTTATATATTTATTCTCCAATTGCTTTTTCTCAAGAAAATGTGTGGCCTTTCAGGTAGCTTTTACAAAGTGGAAGTCACTACATAAAATTAGGATGAGGGGGGCGGGGAAGAGCTTTATTAAATCTTTAAGTTTAAGCTTTTGAGTATGTGTTGTATGTAAATGAACATGGGCATCATGATGCAGGGATTGGGCCTTTAAACCTTTGGCCAAGAATGGTATCAGTTATTATTATATATATTTTTTGGAGTACTTCTGCTAAAACACTCAAATCAGTGCGCCACTCTCCTTTTAGAATTTTTACACCTTTCCAAGGTACACTTTTTTTTTTTTTGGAGACAGAGTTTTGCTCTGTCGCCCAGGCTGGAGTGCATTGGTGTAATCACAGCTCACTTCAGCCTCTACTTCCCAGGCTCCAGCAGTCCTCCCAGTTCAGCCTCCTGAGTAGCTGGGATTACAGGTGCACACCACCATGCCCAGCTAGTTTTTGTAGAGATGGTGTTTTGCCATGTTGCCCAGGCTGGTCTGCAACTCTTGAACTCAATCTATCTGTCCTCCTTAGCCTACCAAAGTGCTGGGATTACAGACGTGGACCACCACTCTGGGCTTCCAAGGCAGGCATTTAAAGTAATAAATAGGGAGATAAGCGAGAACCCTGTTGGACCTGGTAAAAGCAAACAAACATTTATTAGTACTATTACACTGTTTAAAATATTATCCCCTTCTATATTCATGTCTGTTCTTACTGCCTCTTAGAATTATCAAAAAAACTTTCTCTATAGTTTATTTGGCTCATATCTCAGCAGTAATAAAATTAGTTAATAGTATTGGCATCATGGTTCTTTGTGCATTCCTCCCTTATCCCACCACACAAATTGATTTCAAATGATCTCTTGCTCTAGTCTAAGAATGTTTATAGTGATTATGAAAAGTTCAGACTCTGGCTTTAACGTATATAATTGTTTCGTTATCTGCAAACAAAAGAGAATGAGTTTGTTTAAACTGGAAAGACTCCAAGAGTAGTCTGGGAATTTTGCTCCATTCCTTGAAATTCCTATAATAAAATAAACATGTCTCATGTTTTATTTTTATAATGTTTTTAAACATTAGTATAGAATGACACTCCTTATATTCTATATCAAATAATTAGTTACATTTTCAATAATAAACTCTGGGTAATTTTTGGCATTAAAATCTGCATTACTAAATAATTTGACAGTATAATTTATAATCACTTATGCTAAAATCACCGATTTGAAATTATGTATGAGGCGTTCAAAGTTTATAGTGCTTTGGAAAATATTTAAATGTTTCTTTGCTTATATATCTTTATTAGAAGCTGTAGAATATATCATATATTTGTCAAGGATGCTGATGGATACTTAATATTTAAAGGTGACATATAAAGTTACTCAACTGTCCAGAACTAGAATCTGGGCCTTTTGGTAACAGTTTGTTGCTCTCTTACTAAATGATGATTGAATTCATTAGAATGTCTCTATTTTCATAGCTGTATCCATGGTCCTGTGAAAATATTGTGTGTGTGTTTATACATATATGTACACCTATAAGTACAAAGTAGAAAATGAAAGTTCATTTTCTGCATTTGACAATTCTAGTCCCCAGAGATAACCTTTATTAATATGTTGTCTCATGTTTGGTCACACTGTTTTCTCTGTATTCATAAGTATACCTGTGAAACAAATTTTTTTTTCTTTTTTTAAAATTATACTTCAAGTTCTGGGGTACATGTGCAGAACATGCAGTTTTGTTACATAGGTATACACGTGCCGTGGTGGTTTGCTGCACCCATCAACTCGTCAAATACGTAGGAGAAATTAGGTATTTTTCCTAATGCTATCCCTCCCCTAGCCCACCACTCCCCGACAGGCCCCAGTGTGTGATGTTCCCCTCTCTGTGTCCATGTGTTCTCCTTGTTCAACTCCCACTTATGAGTGAGAACATGCAGTGTTTGGTTTTCTGTTCCTGTGTTACTTTGCTGAGAATGATGGTTTCCAGCTTCATCCACATCCCTGCAAAGACATGAACTCATCCTTTTTTATGGCTGCATAGTATTCCATGGTGTGTATGTGCCACATTTTCTTTATCCAGTCTATCACTGATGGGCATTTGGGTTGGTTCCAAGTCTTTGCTATTGTGAATAGTGCCACAATAAACATATGTGTGCGTACGTCTTTATAGTAGCATGATTTATAATCCTTTGGGTACATACCCAGTAATGGGATGGCTGGATCAAATGGTATTTCTAGTTCTAGATCCTGGAGGAATCACCACACTGTCTTCCACAATGGTTGAACTAATTTACACTCCCACCAGCAGTGTAAAAGCATTCCTATTTTTCCACATCCTCTTGAGCATCTGTTGTTTCCTGACTTTTTAATGATCGCCATTCTAACTGGTGTGAGATGGTATCTCATTGTAGTTTTGATTTGCGTTTCTCTGATGACCAGTGATGATGAGCATTTTTCATATGTTTGTTGACTGCATAAATGTCTTCTTTTAAGAAGTGTCTGTTCATATCCTTTGCCCACTTTTTGATGGGGCTGTTTGTTTTTTTATTGTAAATTTGTTTAAGTTCTTTGTAGATTCTGGATATTAGACCTCTGTCAGATGGATAGAATGCAAAACTTTTCTCCCATTCTCTAGGTTGCCTGTTCACTCTGATGGTAGTTTATTTTGCTGTGCAGAAGCTCTTTAATTAGATCCCATTTGTCAATTTTGGCTTTTGTTGCCATTGCTTTTAATGTTTTAGTCATGAAGTCTTTGCCCATGCCTATGTCCTGAATGGTATTGCCCAGGTTTTCTTCCAGGATTTTTATGATTTTATGTCTTACATTTAAGTCTTTAATCCATCTTGAGTTGATTTTTGTATAAGGTGTAAGGAAGGGGTCCAGTTTCAGTTTTCTGCATATGACTAGCCAGTTTTCCCAAAACCATTCATTACATAGGGAATCTTGTCCCCATTCCTTGTTTTTGTCAGGTTTGTCAAAGATCAGATGGTTGTAGATGTGTGGTGTTATTTCTGAGGTCCCTGTTCTGTTCCATTGGTCTATATATCTGTTTTGGTACCAGTACCATGCTGTTTTGGTTATTGTAGCCTTGTAGTATAGTGTTAAGTCAGGTAGCGTGATGCCTCCAGCTTTGTTCTTTTTGCTTAGGATTGTCTTTTTTGGCAGGTTCTTTTCTGGTTCCATATGAACATTAAAGTAGTTTTTTCCAATTTTGTGAAGAAAGTCCATGGTAGCTTGATGGGGATGGCCTTGAGTCTATAAATTACTTTGGGCAGTGTGGCCATTTTCACCATACTGATTTTTCCTATCCATGAGCATGGAATATGTTTCCATTTGTTTGTGCCCTCTCTTATTTCCTTGGGCAGTGGATTGTAGTTCTCCTTGAAGAGGTCCTTCACTGGACTCCTAAGTATTTTATTCTCTTTGAAGCAATTGTGAATGGGAGTTCACTCATGATTTGGCTCTCTGTGTGTCTAAGAATGCTTGTGATTTTTGCACATTGATTTTGAATCTTGAGACTTTGCTGAAGTTGCTTATCAGCTTAAGGAGATTTTGGGCTGAGATGATGGGGTTTTCTAAATATACAATCATGTTATCTGCAAACAGACAGAGTTTGGCTTCCTCTCTTCCTATCTGCAAACCTTTATTTCTTTCTCTTGCCTGATTGCCCTAGCCAGAACTTCCAACACTATGTTGAAAAGGAGTGGTGAGAGAAGGCATCTTGTCTTGTGCCAGTTTTCAAAGGGAATTTTTCCAGTTTTTGCCCATTCAGTATGCTATTGGCTGTGAGTTTGTCATAGATAGCTCTTATTATTTTGAGATACTTTCCATCAATACCTAGTTTATTGAGAGTTTTTAGCATAAAGGGGTGTTGAATTTTGTCGAAGGCCTTTTCTGCATCTATTGAGATAATCATGTGTTTTTTTGACATTGGTTCTGTTTATGTGATGGATTGCATTTATTGACTTGCATATGTTGAACCAGCCTTGCATCCCAGGGATGAAGCTGACTTGATCATGGTGGATAAGCTTTTTGATGTGCTGCTGAACTCAGTGTGCCAGTATTTTATTGAGGATATTCACATCGATGTTCATCAGGGATATTGGCCTGAAATTTTTTTTTTATTGTGTGTCTGCCAGGTTTTGGTTTGGTATTATGCTGTCCTCATAAAATGAGTTAGTGAGGATTCCCTCTTTTTCTATATTTGAAATAGTTTCTGAAGGAATGATACCAACTCCTCTTTGTACCTCTGGTAGAATTCAGGTGTGCATCTGTCTGGTCCTGGACTTTTTTGGTTGGTAGGCTATTAATTACTGCCTCAATTTCAGAACTTGTTATTGGTCTATTCAGAGATTTGACTTCTTCCTGGTTTAGACTTGGGAGGGTGTATGTGTCCAGGAATTTATCTATTTCTTGTACGTTTTCTAGTTTATTTGCATAGAGATGTTTACAGTGTTCTCTGATGTTAGTTTGTATTTCTGTGGGATTGGTGGTGATAACCCCTATATCACTTTCATTGCGTCTATTTGATTCTTCTCTTTTTTCTTATTAGTCTGGCTAGTGGTCTATGTATTTTGTTGATCTTTTCAAAAAACCAGCTTCTGGATTCGTTAATTTTTTTGAAGGGTTTTTTTGTGTCTCTATCTCCTTCAGTTCTGCTCTGATCTTAGTTATTTCTTGTCTTCTGCTAGCTTTTGAATTTGTTTGCTGTTGCTTCTCTAGTTCTTTTAATTTTGATGTGAGGGTGTCAATTTCAGATCATTCCTGTTTCTCTTTTGGGGATTTAGTGCTGTAAATTTCCCTCTACACACTGGTTTAAATGTGTCCCAAAGATTCTGGTCCAGTGTGTCTTTGTTCTCATTGGTTTCAAAGAGCATCTTTATTTCTACCATCATTTTGTTAATTACCCAGTAGTCGTTCAGGAGCAGGTTGTTCAGTTTCCATGTAGATGTTGGGTTTTGAGTGAGTTTCTTAATCCTGAGTTCTGGTTTGATTGCACTGTGGTCTGAGAAGCAGTTTGTTATAATTTCTCTTCTTTTGCATTTGCTGAGGAGTGTGTTACTTCCAATTACGTGGTCAAGTTAACAATAAGTGCATTGAGGTGCTGAGAAGAATGTATATTCTGTTGATTTGGATTGGAGAGTTCTGTAGATGTCTATTAGGTCCGCTTGGTCCAGAGCTGAGTTCAAGTCCTGAATATCCTTGTTAATTTTCTGTCTCATTGATCTGTCTAATAATGACAGTGGTGTATTAAAGTTTCCTACTATTATTGTGTGGGCATCTAAGTCTCTTTGTAGGTCTTTAAGAACCTGCATTATGAATTTGGGTGCTCCTCTATTGGGTGCATATATATTTAGGGTAGTTAGCCCTTCTTGTTGCATTGATCCCTTTACCATTATGTAATGCCCTCCTTTGTCTCTTTTGATCTTTATTGGTTTAAAGTCTGTTTTATCAGAGATTATGATTGCAACTCCTGTGTTTTTTGTGTTTTCCATTTGCTTGGTAAATATTCCTCCATCCCTTTATTTTGAGCATATGTGTGTCTTAGCACATGAGATGGGTCTCCTGAATACAGCACACTGATGGGTCTTGGCTCTTTATCCAGTTTGCCAGTCTGTGTCTTTTAATTGAGGCATTTAACCCATTTACATTTAAGATTAATATTGTTATGTGTTAATTTAATCCTGTCATTATGATGCTAGCTGGTTGTTTTGCCCGTTAGCTGATGCAGTTTCTTCATAGAGTCGATGGACTTTACAATTTGGTATGTTTTTGTGGTGGGTGGTACCAGTTGTTCCTTTCCATGTTTAGTGCTTCCTTCAGGAGCTCTTGTAAGGCAGGCCTGGTGGTGACAAAATCTCTGCATTTGCTTGTTTGTAAAGGATTTTATTTCTCCTTCACTGATAAAGCTTGGTTTGGCTGGATATGAAATCCTGGGTTGAAAATTCTTTAAGAATGTTGAATATTGGTCCCCACTCTCTTCTGGCTTGTAGGGCTTCTGCTGAGAGATCTGCTGTTAGTCTGATGGGCTTCCCTTTGTGTGTAACCCGACCTTTCTCTCTGGCTGCCCTTAACATTTTTTTCTTCATTTCAACCTTTGTGAATCTGAAGATTATGTGTCTTAGGGTTGCTCTTCTCAAGGAGTATCTTTGTGGTGTTCTCTGTATTTCCTGAATTTGAATGTTGGCCTGTCTTGCTAGGTTGGGGAAGTTCTCCTGGAACACATACTGAAGAGTGTTTTCCATCTTAGTTCCATTCTCCCCATCACTTTCAGGCACATCAAGCAAACGTAGGTTTGGTCTTTTCACATAAACCCATATTTCTTGGAGGCTTTGTTTGTTCCTTTTTATTCTTTTTTCTCTATACTTGTCTTCTCGCTTTATTTTATTAAGTTGATCTTCAATCACTGATATTCTTTCTTCTGCTTGATTGATTCAGCACTTTTGACAGCACTATTGACACTTTTTTGTGTCAATTGACACTTCTTCATGAAGTTCTTGTGCTGTGTTTTTCATCTCCATCAGGTCATTTATGTTCTCTACACTGGTTATTCTAGTTAGCATTTTGTTTAACCTTTTTCAAGGTTCTTAGCTTCCTTGCATTGGGTTAGAACATGAAGCATAATTTTTAAACCAAAATAAATTTTACACAGTAATTTGCATATAAAAATGCTGATCTACACCTGGCCCTTTTAAAAAAACTACAATATATTGTGGCTAAGTTTTTATATCAGTATATATTGATCAACCTTATTCTTTTTAACTGCTGCATTATATTCAACTGCATAAATGTACATAATTTAATTCATTACCAATAGATGATACATTTACATTGGTTTGAATTTTTCAGTATTACAAATAATGGTTCAATAAAATATTTAAGCTTTTGTGCACTTGTGACATTAATTCCTAGAAGTAGAACCCTTACATTTTGATAGGTATTTCCAATTGCCTCCCAAAATGCTTGTATCTCTTTACTTCCACTGTCAAATCTAATAATATTCACTCGGGATCATCATATTTCTTACCAAGCCTGTTTTTTACACTCTAAACTGTTCTCCTTTTCCCTTCCCCTCCCCTCCCCCTCCCTTCCCCTCCCTTCCTTCGCTCCCTTCCCTCCCCTCCCTTCCCTCCCCTCCTTCCCCTCCCTTCCCCTCCCTTCCCTTCCTTCTCTTTACTTTTTTTTCTCTCTTCCCTTCCCCTCCCTTCCCCTCCCTTCCCCTCCCTTCCCCTCCCTTCCCTCCCCTCCCTTCCCCTCCCTTCCCCTCCCCTCCCCTCCCTTCCCCTCCCTTCCCCTCCCTTCCCTTCCCCTCCCTTCCCTTCCCCTTCCTTCCCCTCCCTTCCCTTCCCCACCCTTCCCTTCCCCTCCCTTCCCTTCCCCTCCCTTCCCCTCCCTTCCCCTCCCTTCCCCTCCCTTCCCCTCCCTTCCCTCCCCTCCCCTCCCCTCCCCTCCCCTCCCCTCCCCTCCCTTCCCTCCCTATGCTTTCGACAGCATCTTGCTCTCTGGCCTGGGTTGAAATGCAGTGGCATGATCATGGCTCACTGCAACCTCGACTGACCTGGGCTCAAGCAATTCTCCCAACCTAGCCTAATGAGTGACTGGGACTACAGGCACATACCACCATGCCCAGTTTTATTTTTTATTTTTTTGTATTTTTAGTAGAGGTGGAGTTTTGCCATGTTACCCAAGCTGGTTTCAAATTTCTGAGCTCAAGCAATCCACCCATCTTGGCCTTCAAAAATCCTGGGATTACAGGCATGAGCCATGGCACCTGGCCCAAAAACTCTTTTTCTAAGAGTAATATAAATTGTCTTTTACAGATTATACTCATATCATATGTTTCTTCTTTCAGAAATAGGTGTTAAGCGTATCTAACATGGCATGTACAGGTATAATTCTCATTGTAAAACCATAGCCTAATTAATTTCAAATTACAATTTAAAATTCATTTTAAGGAAATTTTCTTAGATTAATCCCACCTAGTTTCAGGTGCTACCGACTTTTTTCTTTTTAACAATTAAATATAGGTAACATGACTAAAATTGTAGTCAAAGAATATTGCAACCTGGGAACTTCAATATTTGAACTTTGTTTTGAAATATAATTTGTTATATTATAAAAATATTATAATATATTGCACCTGGAAGTCGGGGACAGTTTTTTTTTTTAAATTATCTTTGTGTCTTTGACACTGTATAGAAAAGTGCTATTTACATAAAAAAATTCTTAATAGAAGTCTTCAGTTATAAAGTCTGCTGTACACACTTTAGATCAGGGATTGACAGACTATCAGCCATGTGCGAAATCCTGTCCTTCACCTGTTTTGTAAATAAAGTTTTATTGGAACACATTCAGACTCATTCATGAACATATTGTCTATGATTTCTTTTGTGCTACTATGGCAGAATTGAGTTGTGGCAACTGTGTGGCATCCAAAGCCTAAAATACTTACTCTCTGGCTCTTTGCCAACCCATTTTAGATTATAAGCACTTTGGCATTAATATGTTTTTGTTTTCTTTCTGTAGCACATAGTAAGATGTTCTGCCCACATTGTGCATAATTTATGGATTTATTCAAGGATTTATGCAAGTGTAGTTGCAAGAAAACAAAAAAAACCTAGAAGTGAACTTGCTGGATTGAAGAGCATCTGTGTATATTAAATTTTGTTAGTTTTTGCCTTCCCAAACGGATTATTCCAGTTCATATTTAAACTACTAATTTTGTGACAGGGCCTCTTTCTTTCTACCTTCGCTAACTTAGTGCATTCACACGCTTTATCTTTATAATCTGATAGAGGAAAATGATATTGTGGATTTGATTTGCATTTCTTTTTATGTGTTAGATTCACCTTATTTTCATATTTAAAGGCACTTGTATTTCTTTTTCTTGAGCTATCTTTTAATGTCCTTCCTGATACATTTCTCAAGTCTGTGATACTCTTATAAGATACATAGTTACATGTGCCAAGTTAATTTGACTCTCCTGAGGGAATCAACCTGATGACAGGGCTGATTCAGAGGAGGATGTATGAGACTGAAGTGTATAGATAGCATCAGTGAAAGAAAGCAAATTCTTGCAGGGCAAAAACAAATAAAACCACAACTCTAAGGGTTATTTTTTCTACTGGACAGAATTCATTTTTATTTTAGCAGATACAAATTACTATTTTCAATATATCTTTTACAAATCATTTTCTATACAGAGTCTATTCCCTAATCAGTAGTAAATGGTTTCATTTAAAATTTTCCAGAGCATCAGGTGACTATTATGCAGGCTAATTGTGTTGACATTTGAATTTGACTTTAAAAGGACATGCCATAATCTTTTGACCTTATTTCCAAGTTTAGGATAATTTTTCTTAGCATTTTTCCCTAATTGAAATGATTTCAAGTGATATCATTTCTGTATGACTTAATGAACTTCTCAGAAGGTCACATAGCTCACTATTGTCTCTTCTTTTTTTTTTTTTTTTTTTTTTTTTTTGAGACGGAGTCTTGCTCTGTCGCCCAGGCTGGAGTGCAGTGGCCGGATCTCAGCTCACTGCAAGCTCTGCCTCCCGGGTTCACGCCATTCTCCTGCCTCAGCCTCCGGAGTAGCTGGGACTACAGGCGCCTGCCACCTCGCCCGGCTAGTTTTTTGTATTTTTAGTAGAGACGGGGTTTCACTGTGTTCGCCAGGATGGTCTCGATCTCCTGACCTCGTGATCCGCCCGTCTCGGCCTCCCGAAGTGTTGGGATTACAGGCTTGGGCCACCACGGCCGGCCTTGTCTCTTCTAAAACATATTCATCTTTCCTTTTTTCCTCTGTAGGAACTCATTATACAATGACAAATGGAGGCAGCATTAATAGTTCTACACATTTACTGGATCTTTTGGATGAACCAATTCCAGGTGTTGGTACATATGGTGAGTTCCATACTATTGGTTGGGTGCAAGACAAATGTAAGACAGAGAAAGGCATATATGAGGAAGTGTTTTTAGTAATTTAAGAAAATATAGTGCATAATTAGATCATTTGGTAACGTATTCTGCCAATGATCTCAGGCTGCCAAAATATGTTTACATTTAGTATAAGTAAATCTCTACATTTCATACGTGATAAATATTTTTTCTTTTTCTGTGTTAACTTTTTAAAGTTTACTTATGCCCCATATATTTCCAGAAAGGATTCCAGGTAGCTAAAAAAACAAGGAAATACAGTAGGAAGACAAAATAAGAAGGAAAGGGAAAAATACAGCACAGGAGTTGGGGTAAAGAACAAGCCAAGGTCAAGATATGGAGGTCAGCATGATTTCTGGTTTTTAGCAGCCCAGAAGCTAAGGCAAAAAAAGGAAACTCATTGCATAACTCTTACCTATTGAAAAAGAAGAAATCTACTGGGGGCAGATAGTTTTGTGGGGTTTTACTGTTTTCTTTTATCCCCTTTTCCAGTATTCGATTCTGAGATATTTCTCTGGATCCTTTTGTTTGTGGTCGTGACTTACTGCTAATGTAATCCAAAGTACTTTATTTATTTATATATTTAGTTATTTATCTGAGACGGAGTCTCATTCTTTTGCCCAGGCTGGAGTGCAGTGGCGTGATCTTGGCTCACTGCAACCTCCGCCTGCTGGGTTCAAGTGATTCTCCTGCCTCAGCCTCCTGAGTAGCTGGGACTACAGACGTGTGCCAATATGCCTAGTTTTTATACAAAATACATTTTTATAAAACAAAAAATGTGTATTTTTTGAGACAAAGTCTCATTCTGTTGCCCAGACTGGAGTGCAGTGGTACAATCTTGGCTCACTGCAACCTCTGCCTCCCAGGTTCAAGCGATTCTTGTACTCAGCCTCCCAAGTAGCTGGAATTACAGGTGTGTGCCATCGTGCCAAGTTAATTTTTGTATTTTTAGTAGAGATGGGATTTCGCCATGTTGGCCAGGCTAGTCTCAAACTCCTGGCCTCAAGTGATTCGCTGACCTCAGCCTCTCAATGTAGAAAATATTTCAGAAAAATAAAATCCCAAATCTCAAAAGGCCATATATAATTTTGGTATTGGAAATTTACTTGTCAATGAAAATGACTATTTACAGAAATTAATTATAAGCTTCCATATTAATGTATACATGTGTGTGAAACCTGAACTTGAAATTACACTATATTGTGTATGAAAGGTACAGCTTCTGAGGTTCATCAGATGATACATACCTTTAGGGCATATCTAAAAATACAGTACATGAGATCAGTGCTTTAATCCAGTGATTTTTAAACTTTTTGGTGTCAGATCCCCTTGAAACTCTTTAAAAATATTGAAGACCCCCAAGAAGCCTTGGTTTACATGGTTTTTATCAATGGATATTTACCATATTAGACACTAAAACTGAGGACTTCTTAAAAAAACTAATTCATTTTAAAACAACAGTAACAAAATCCATTACATGTTAACATAAATAACAGTTTTACAAAAATATATTTTCAAAAAAAATTCAGTGAGAGAATGACATTGCACTATATTTGTTATAAATCTCATTATTGTCTGGCTTAATAAAACACTGCTGGATTCTCATATCTACTTTTGCATTCAATATGTTATATGTTGTTTTTATGGAAGTTTATGAAGAAAATATAACCTTATACACAGATAATATAGTTGGAAAAGCTATTGAGTATTTCAATAGTCTTTTAAGATTATTGCAAATATTCTTCTTTGATACTACACAAAAGTGACAGTTGTTAGTTTCTTAAAGATAATTGTAAGGTGTGCTTTGAAACTGCGTCAATGAACTTTGTCTTCTGTTACATTAAAATCCATTGATTTTGAACCTTGAACTTGGAATATATGATTTCGGCAGTGATCATTTGGAAAATATTGATTCACTGATTTATGTGGATATTTTACATGTTGACACTTTTATTGTATAATACAATATTTTAAAAATCACATTTGTTAATTTTACCTTTGATCTCTTCAGAAAAGTCTCTAAGTATTGGGAACCTATACTCACAGTGATAGATACAAGTTTTCTAAAATTCTAATTTTTACTGTAGAGCTCAAATTCTATCATTGGAAACAAATACTTTTTTTTTTTTTTTTTTTTTTACTTAAAAGTGACAGGATTACTTTGTTTCATTTTTGAGAAAATACCTGTCAAATTCCCAAGTTTGAAAAAGCATAATTTGATGTCACTCTTTCAAGTAAAAATGGTATTCCATGTAAGCATCTAGTTTATTTTGCAACTCAAATAAATTACACAAGTGCTTTTCTTTAGGACATAACCTCATACTTCCACATGCAGCAGACATGTGTAGTTATGCATAGTTACTTATGCATAGTTCTTATTTCATCACACAAAATATTAAAAAGACTCAGTGATTGAAGAGTAGCAGTTTTTACTCCTTCATCAAAGATGCTCTTATTTGAAACTGGCATTTAATTTATTTATTTATTTGTTTGTTTATTTTTACTGGGAAGCATGGCAGTCAAAAATGTAATCACTGCCAGTACATTTGAGTGCCACTGCCTGATTTTTGCTAAGGAGCCAGCAGTTTTGCCATTGGTTTTGCATTTTCAGTAAAAATATTAACACAGAGAAAAAGGCACATAATGTCTTGTATTATTTTGTAAACAGTATTTTCCAGCGATCCTCTGCCTCAACCTTCTAAAGTATTAGGATTACAGGCATGAGCCACCATGACCAGCCTGTTTTGGTTTCGTTTGGTCTCAGTTTTCTCTAATATTTTATGAACATAGTGTCATGGATACTCTCCAGCTACCACACTTTAAAATACACTTAAATCCCAACCTGAATACTGATAATGTCTCTGAATGTATACTTCTAAGTGTGATTGTATTTACCTAATAATCATACAAGACACAGGATTTATAGTGTGAAAAGGTCTCAGGGATCCTCCAAGGTGTCTGTGGACCGTACCTTGAAAATCACTATTTTAATCCAAAGTGCCTAGATCAGACACACTATAAATCCTGTGTCTTGTATGATCATTAGGTAAATAGAGTTGGGATTTAAGTGTATTTTAAAGTACCTGGAGAATATCCATGATACTATGTTCATAAAATTTTAGAGAAAACTGCGACCAAAGGAAACCAAAACAGGCTGATCATAGTGGCTCATGCCTGTAATCCCAGTGCTTTGGAAGACTGAGGCAGAGGATCGCTGGATCCCAGGAGTTTGAGACAGCCTGGGCAAATATGGAGACTCTATCTCTACACAACAAAAGAAAAACTAGCTGGGTATAGAGTCTTGTGCCTGTAGTCCTAGCTACTCGGGAAGCTGAGACAGGAGGATCCCTTGAGCCTGGGAGTTCAAGATTACAGTGAGTTATGATTGCCTCAGTGCCCTCCAACCTGGATAGAGCAAGACCCTGTCATCCTTCAAAACAAACAAAAACACTTTTTTCTCTGAGTATGTTAATGGTTGGTCTACAGTCTTTAAAAGCATTGCAAATAATATAGCAATATATGAAGTAGCCAATATGTGTCCTAGCTAATTTTATTAATCATCTAGACCAATCAAATATTTTTCGACATTTTGATCCATGCTTATATAAACAAACATTTTTAAAGCTGGAAAATTCCACACATTTATACTCTTACTATTGTTCTTAAAACTTTTTTTTTTTTTTTTGGTTAGAGTCTTGCTCTGTCACCCAGGCTGAGGTGCAGTGGTGTGATGAAGTGCAGTGGTATGATGTCGACTTACTGCAACCTCTGCCTTCCAGGCTCAAGCAATTCTCACACTTCAGCCTCCCAAGTAGCTGGGATTACAGGTGTGCACCACCCACCTGGCTAATTTTTGTAGTTTCAGTAGAGATGGGTTTTCACCATATTGGCCAGGGTAGTCTCAAACTCCTGGCCTCAAGTGATCTGCCTGTCTCGGCCTTGCAAAGTGCTGGGATTACAAATGGGAGCTACTGTGCCTGACTTACATTAAATTTTAAAGTCTTTCTACGTCAGTACACATACCCAACCTAATTCTTCTTTTCCGTGACTTTTTTGTTATACTTGTAGCCTTCCTACCCCAGATGATTTCGAAGCAAATTGACATTCTGTACTTTCAAATATTGCTGTTTCAGTATTTTACAAAATGGTTGCAGTTTAATTGTTGTTCCTTTTTTATATATTAGCTTGCATATTTCTATAGAGAGTTTACCCCACATCAACCATTTGGATTCCCTGAAGTAAGATGGTACAGGAAAGGGAGATACCTTGAAATACTAGGTTCCTTAGCATCCTCAAAGTTGACCAATGAGATTTTTTGCTTGTTTGGTTGTTGTTTGTTTCTGTGTCTTCATGGACTCATGGTTTTAAGCATATTTGTGTTTTAATCATCACTGTTATTATTCTTATTGATGTTCATGTTATTCCATTTTAGATTAGTGGGAGCTTATTTAGTTTGCTATCTGTGTCCTTTGTCATGTCCTTAGATAATCCTAATCCTAATCCTGATTCATCATAAACATTTCCTGCAGCAAACCTGGAATCAGCCATTTCGCCAAGGAGCTCTCTGATTCCATTGAAGGAAAATATAATATAGGTACAATCTGGGCAATAGGTGATACTTGTTGCTTCTGGGTTGGCTATTGTTTCTAGCCTCCTAAGTGTTTATGACTCTTCTAATTTGAATTCATGACTATGGGGCTAAACCTCTAGTTCTTAAATTTGCTTTTCCTTTAAGTCATGCCAAAAACCTGAACATCACAAGCATAGTCATTTCATTTACCCCATAATACACACATACAACATTGTCAGAATAACAGTACCAACACCATCTCCAACAATATACCTACTGAAATATATTAGGTAATCTGCCTCCAGCCTCCCGGGTAGCTGAGACTGCAGGTGCACACCACCATGCCTGGCTAATTTTTTTTTTTTTTTTTTGAGACAGAGTCTTGCTGTCTCCCAGGCTGGAGTGCAGTGGTGCGATCTCAGCTCACTGCAAGCTCCGCCTCCCGGGGTCACACCATTCTTCTCCTGCCTCAGTCTCCCTAGTAGCTGGGACTACAGGTGCCCGCCGGCACGCCCGGCTAATATTTTGTGTTTTTAGTAGAGACGGGGTTTCACTGTGTTATCCAGGATGGTCTCGATCTCCTGACCTCGTGATCCCCCCGTCTCGGCCTCCCAAAGTGCTGGGATTACAGGCGTGAGCCACTGCGTCTGGCCTTTTTTTTTTTTTTTTTTAAAGAGACTGGGTCTTCCTGTGTTACCCAGGCTGGTCTGAAACTCCTGGCCTCAAACATTCCTCCTGCCTTTGCCTTCCAAAGCCAGGCGTGAGCCACTGTGTCTGGCCTATCCTTTATTTATTCCACCACAGTTTTACATGCAAATTACTTTGTCGTAAAGTCCCTTGGGATAGTTTCTTCTGTGTCATTGTGTTACCAATTAGATGCACCTTTGATTCATTTAATTTACTTCAATTTTTAAGGTTTACTTTTTAGATTTAGTTTTTTTTTTTTATAAATATATGAAACATTTCCATGGTTCCAAAGTTAAATATACAAAACAGGTATGTTCAAAGAAGTCTAGGTTCTATCTCTGTCCCATCCAACCTGTTGTCTTCTTCCCCTTAAAGTAATAATTTACATTTTTAATTTTATGGTTTATCTTCTGATTTTTAAAAATATAAGCATGAATATTTATATTCCTGACTTTTAGCATACTTTTAGGCATCTTGCCTTTTTCCTGCATAACACCACATCTATCTGAATCTTTTTTAATTGCTGCAGAATTTTTCATTACATAGGTATACTGCAATTTATTTATATGATGCTATATTGAAGAACATTTAAATGATTTTCAGATTTTAGGAATGGTGATGATTGAATTCTCTGTACATATATCTTTTTTACTTGGTACACTCCATCAAGCAACTATTTAAGTGACTGACTGTGGTGCTGTGCAAGCAGTTATATAAAGAAAACAGCAGTGACTCAGTCTGAAAACGGCTTAATGTTATCATGTTTTCTTACACATTATTTATTTTTATTGAGGAAAAGCAACATGGAGTTTAGTGATTATTTTTGAAAGAAATAACCTACTTCTAATTCTAAAGAATGGTTAATATCTGTGTTTAGTTGCTTATAGGGTAGAAGGGATAAAATTGCCTTGTTCAACTTAGAACTTACTGTGTCATTTTAGTGGGGCATTGTGACTTCAAACAGACCCGATGCTTGAAATAGACTGGGTCATTGAATTCCAGCTGTAGCCCTCCTTCAGAACAGTTGAGCACTGAAGTCCTGGGCTGAAAATATGGCTTTTTTTTTGAGGTGGAGTCTAGCTCTATTGCCCAGGCTGGAGTGCAATGGCATGATCTCAGCTCACTGCCACCTCCACCTCCCGGGTTCAAGTGATTCTCTTGCCTCAGCTTCCCAAGTAGCTGGGATTACAGACACCCACCACCACACCCAGCTAAGTTTTGTATTTTTAGTAGAGATGGGGGTTTCGCTGTGTTGGCCAGACTGGTCTCGAACTCCTGACCTCGTGATCCACCCGCCTCGGCCTCCCAAAGTGTTGGGATTACAAGCGTGAGCCACTGTGCCCATCCGAAGATACGGCTTTTTAAAGCAACAATCCTAGTAGAACAGAAGAGAGGTGTTGACTAGTAAGGAATTTAGGTTTAGAAGTACATTCTTAGTAAGAGAGGTGAGACTTACCTTCTTGTGTTTTAGTGTAGTGAGATCTGGATCAAATCTATTACTCTTGTTAATCTCCTAACTTCCTACACTATATTCAGTAGAGGACACTTTTGGCTTACACAGTAAAGAAAGAGCCTCCGGATTCTACCAGTGGGATCGGAGCTCTCCAAACCTGCATATTAAAAAGCCTATAAGTTTTGGGGAGTCCGTTTGTCCACATGATTATTCTATAATACATTGTATTTATGGACATGGTATTATTATACACAGATCCTGTCTTTTGAAGAACATTATAATCTACTTAACTGCTAGGACCAGAGAATGACTGATAATTCAAACCATATTGTCTTATAGAAGACATATGTAAAAGATAGTTATGTGTACCAACTGAAGTTCAAATTTGATTCAATTTAAAACAATCTAGATCAGATTTTATATAGCTTGTGGACCCTTTGTACTCAAATCTCAAGGTTCTTATTAAAATGCAGATCTTGGCTGGGCACGGTGGCTCACACCTGTAATCCCAGCACTTTGGGAGCCGGAGGCAGGTGGATCATTTGAGCTCAGAAGTTCGAGACCATCCTAGCCAACATAACGAGGCCCTGCCTCGTTTATTAAAAGAAAAAAACTTTTTTAATAAAAAGTAAAAGCAGATCTTGGGTAAAGACATGTAGTCTGGTTTACAGGTATAACAACTGTCTGTAATGTAGTGATTTTGCCAGAGACTAGTTCAGAATTTACTGTTCTATGTATGGTAAATGAGAAAAATTGCTAGATTCTAGAATTGTGGCTTCTATTCATAGTTGGAAAAATGAAGCATAAACATTTCTAATTTCAGATCAACAGCAAAAAGAAAGAATCAGCATGGGAAATGACAAAAAGTTTGTATGATGCGTGGTCAGGATGGCTAGTAGTAACACTAACAGGATTGGCATCAGGTAAAGAAAATTTTTCTAGAAATCCTTTTTTAGTTAACAGAAGTATAAATTGTTCTTCCCTCCTTCCCTCAATTTTTTCTCAGGTACCATTGGATTTTAAAAAGCATTTGTTTCTCTTCTTCAAAAAATCTTAAATATAAGACTAAGAGGCAAGAGGCTTCCACGTTTAGTCTTGGCTCTGTCACTTGACGTGTTTATCCAGCTTGGTTGATCTTTCTAGACTCAGTTTCTATATCTGTAAAATAAGTGTTTTGGATCAGATGATCAATAAAGTATCTTTTGATGTTAACATCATAATAAATAGCTAATATTTATTGTTTCCTATGTGTTGTACACTGTCCTAAAAACTTTATATGTATTTAAACCTCACCGCAATCCTATAGTGCCAGTGCTGTCATTATCGCCATTTTACAGATGAGGGGACTGAAGCAGAAGAAAAGTAACTTAGTCTTACTAAGGTCATCAACTTAGTAAGTGGCCAAGCCAGGGTCTGAATTAAAGCCGTCTAGTTCAAGACCCTGTCCCCTTTATCACCCTGCTGTACAGCGTGGCCACAAAGTCCCAATGTGTGAGATTTTAAGA
Source organism: Trachypithecus francoisi (assembly GCF_009764315.1). NCBI lineage: Eukaryota > Metazoa > Chordata > Mammalia > Primates > Cercopithecidae > Trachypithecus > Trachypithecus francoisi. The sequence continues at coordinate 105,501 of NW_022680541.1, read as the reverse complement.
AATAGCTGTTGAGGACCTGAAAACAAATATTAAGCCCAGTTGTAATCAAGTTTCAGCTTCCATGATGGAAGATTATGTTCAGAAGACCACAAAATTAAATTTTTTATAGAGAATAGAGGTAAGTACTGATAATCCTAACTGGCATGCATAATAATTTTATGGCCTCTGTATATGTAACCTACTGATCTTTTTATATGAGAAGGACCCAGATTTGACCATAAATTTGTGTATTTTTAATATTCTTACAGTAAAATAATCTTGATATATGGTTTTCTGTAATTTAAGAGAAATATAAATATTACTTCTGTGAGTTTCAGGAATTATTTCTAATGGATGTTAAATTTTAATGAGATTGACATCATTCATAAGTCTGTTAATTAAGTTATGGATTGAAAATTAGATTTGTGAACCTTCTGCCAAGTAGCTGTCTTTTGAAGATATTTCAGTATCTTTTAAACACTGTTTTTTGGGTCACAATTAATTTGAATGATGTAACTTTTAAAAATTCCAAACAAAAATGGCAATTTTATTGTAAAAAATAACTTTTTACAGTTTTAAAATATATGTTTATAACTAAAATTTGAAGATCTTAAATTTATATATAGTTCGTAAATGACCCTTTATTTAGGAGTCTCCTGCTTTCCACTTGCCTTCTAACTAGATTGTTCTCGACTCCCAAAAAAATTGACTTTTTTTTTTTTTTACCGTCCCCAACATATTTTTACAGGGGCGTTGGCCGGATTAATAGACATTGCTGCCGATTGGATGACTGACCTAAAGGAAGGCATTTGCCTTAGTGCGTTGTGGTACAACCACGAACAGTGCTGTTGGGGATCTAATGAAACAACATTTGAAGAGAGGGATAAATGTCCACAGTGGAAAACATGGGCAGAATTAATCATAGGTCAAGCAGAGGTAAGTCTTGCTTTGTCTCAAGGTGAATTAATAATTGATATAGCAAAATGTTTCCAGTTCATTTAATTATAGAATTAATCACATATTAGATGATTGCATACACATTAAATGGATCCACCCTCAACACATTGCAGCAAGAAATAATTAAGTGCAGTATTGTTTCAAGAAGCTTTTGTATTGGTTAATACATAGTCGTATAGCAAATCCTCTGGATTGTGATGCAAATATATTTGAGCTGTAGTAGAAAAGAAGTGATAGTTATTGCAGTAAGATCTGTGTAAAGTTACTAAGAAGTCAAGTTATTAAAACTAATGTATTACTAAGATTGGGAAGTTTGAATTATGAAAGTATGATTATCAAATAATTTAGTAAAATCAACCTTTTACGTAGAGATACATTGAAGACAACAGATTTTTATTTGTGGCATTATAGCATTTACATGATTAATTTACTATGATCTACAAAGAACATTTTAGAACTTAGGATATTATATATATATTTTTTACATGATGACATGGATATATTTTTTTTAATTTTGTTTTAGCTGAACTTGAGAGCTAAAGTGTATATATTTGTGGTAACATGAGTAGTATGCTGTTTCTCACCTGGCTTAATTGAATTGAGTTTAATGATCTTCTGGAAAGTTGCAGCATAATGAAATCTGAGTGCTGTTACAATTTGTTTTCACCATTGTTTCCAAAAAGTGGTTTGTAGGCAGAGATTGAGTATAGCTGAGATGTCTTGGTCCCAAGACTTTAGGGATTAGGAAAAAGATTAAATGGGCTCACGACTACTTGTATATATAGGCATTAATTTTTGGATTCTACTTAAATGTTTTGTTCATATAAAGTCTTTATTATTGTGGAAATAAACCAGGAGACTTTTACACATTTTACTGAAGCTTCTTTTCTGTTCTTTTTTTTTTGGTGGTGGGGGTGGAGTCTCACTCTGTTGCCCAGGCTGGAGTGCAGTGGCATGATCTCAGCTCACTGCAACCTCTGCTTCTGAAGGTTAAACGATTCTTCTGTCTCAGCCTCCCGGGTAGCTGGTATTACAGGTGCACGCCACCATGCCTGGTTAATTTTTGTATGTTTAGTAGCAATGGGGTTTCACCATGTTGGCCAAGCTAGTCTCGAACTCCTGACCTCAGGTTATCCACCGCCTCAACCTCCCAGTGCTGGGATTACAGGCATGAGCCACCACGCCTGGCCATTTACTGAAGTTTGTTGTGACAAGCATTTGCATTAGAGGTGCAATGTAAATTAAATTCATACTCTTGAACTATTTTCTTTTTAGGGTCCTGGTTCTTACATCATGAACTACATAATGTACATCTTCTGGGCCTTGAGTTTTGCCTTTCTTGCAGTTTCTCTGGTAAAGGTATTTGCTCCATATGCCTGTGGCTCTGGAATTCCGGAGGTAAGCCAAGTAATATTTAGTGTCATTAAACATTATTATGGTGCTTAACTTTTTGCCCTTAGTGATAATAGAAGTTGGCTTTTCTGGAGGGAGGGGATAGTTTGTTCATAGTATGAAAAAATTTTTTTTAAATATAAGCTTTAAAATTGAAAAACTTGAAAAATATTGTTCCGTATAGTCATTTGATCATTTACTATGGAGGTTGATTTTTTTTTCTCTCACCACTAATTTAACACATGACTAGGCAAATTTTCAGAAGATTTAGTTAAACATCAGGAGCCTGGAAGAACTGTCTTGTGACCTAACAGTCTTTGATGGATTAGTTGTTATTTTGCTATTATGACCCTGATTTTTTTGTTTTTGGAGAATGAGTCTTGCTCTGTCACCCAGATTGGAGTGCAGTGGCGCGATCTCAGCTCATCACTACCTCTGCATCCCAGGCTCAAGCAATTCTTGTGTCTTAGCCTCCTGAGTAGCTGTGATCGCAGGCACGTGTCACCATGGCCAGCTAATTTTTCAATTTTTTTTTTTTTTTAGTAGAGATGGGGTTTCACCATATTGGCCAGGCTGGTCTCAAACTCCTGACCTCAAGTGATCACCTGCCTCAGCCTCCCAAAGTGCTGGAATTACAGGTGTGAGCCACCGCACCTGGCTATGACCCTGATTTTGATTCGTTCATTCTCTTTTTATAATTACCTTTTGATTAGATGTTAGTTATTCTTGAATTTGGCCATTTTATACTTTGAGAAAGTGGTTAATCACAGTGGGTCAGTAATATAAACTTTTGGGTTTTATTTTTCATTACAATAGAGTAGAGTTATACAGAGGATTGATTGAACTTGTTTTGAACTTATTTTTCTGTAGTTAAATAAGTTACCAACTTTTTCCTAATACATTTCTTTTTAAAATGAAATTGTAGTGATCTTTAAGGTTGTATTAAGAGTAACTTTCATAAAAAGCAGTATCATGCAGTATAATAACAGTTGTCATTCATCCTTCTTGATATATAAAAAACTATTCCACATAATTATAGTACTTAGAGAAAACATATTATTTCTAACATAATGTCCAAAATATATTTAAAATATTATGCTTATTTTTACAACAGAAATATTCAAATTTGCCTCTTTTTTTGCTTGTGTAATTACAATCCTTATAATTAAGGTCTATATTCCTTTTAACATGGCCTGATATTTGGATCTTGTTCCTGAGATGGAGTTACCCTCTCTCCTTTCTTGGGTAGAGAATTAGATTATAATATCAATTTATCATATGTAGCATAATAGGTAAAGTTTTTAAAAAATTAACTGTAAATGTTTCTGTAGGCTGCTAAAATTTGCGAGGTCGTTTTTGTGCGTAAAACAAGAAAATAACTTGGATTTGTTATATTCTTATGTTTCTTAAAGAACATTAAGCTGCCTTAATCTTTGCCTTGTAGATTAAAACTATTTTAAGTGGATTCATCATCAGAGGTTACCTGGGAAAATGGACTTTAATGATTAAAACCATCACATTAGTCCTGGCTGTGGCATCAGGTTTGAGTTTAGGAAAAGAAGGTCCCCTGGTACATGTTGCCTGTTGCTGCGGAAATATCTTTTCCTACCTCTTTCCAAAGTATAGCACAAATGAAGCTAAAAAAAGGGAGGTAAGTGTCTTTTATAGTTAATTTGACTGAAAAATGTATATTGTATAGTGTTTATTTTAAAGAATTTCTTAGTGTAAAAATAATAAATTCTGTATTCAGATAAAAAATGTTGAGATTAATGTGTGCTTCTTTTGTTTTTCCTGAATATAACATCTTTCTGGAATCCATTCCCAGTGCTGCTCAGTTAGTCTTACATTTTAGAGAAACTTTATAGATAGACAGCTGGTGTCCATTGGGTTTCAGTTGCATTTCTTGAAGATCTTCCTGTTTTCACTTTACCTTATATCTTTCCTCTTCTGAAATGTTTTCTAAGCTTAGCTTTGTTTTTTACTCTTGCTTTCAACATTAAGAGGTTGGGAAACCTTAATAGCTGTGTTTTCCTCCTGGAGCCAGCATCTGGTGCCAGTGTCAGTGATGTGTGATATGAAAAATGCTATCCAGTGCCGTGGGGGAAGTTCTGAGGGCCTTTAGAAGCTCTTGAAGTTTAAATCAGAAATTCACATATTAAAAAGATTGCAGGAAATCCTTTTCATTTGATTGTTTAAGGCAATTTCCTTTACTGTTTCTTTAGGCCAGCCTGAGATCTTCTACAAGACCTTGATACCTTGTATATATTATGTATTTCCTCTGATATTTCTAGATTGCTCTGAGTATTTTCCTGAGTCTTTTATATTAGCTCTAGACTTTGGGAGCCCAGTCCCTTCCTATTTTCCAAATCTAAATCTACAGCCCTAGATGGTACAGAGATCTTCGGATTTTTTAGATACGAATTTTTAAAAAACCTCTCATTAAATACTGGCAGAATCTTTTCATCTTGTTGGGTTTTTTTTAAGTACTAGAACCAAAAAAGTAGAATATTTTATCAAACTGTTTGATCTTCAGTTGAAATAATTCTAGTACATTTTAACGTTCACATTAAAATGTTGTCCTCACATTGGCCATAAATATCCCAAAAGTGGGATACTTCAGATCGTCATAGTTTCATCTCTGAAGAATTGTGATTCCAGTACTTTACTATACAACAAAAATAGCATTATTGATTCCTTTCTATGTATCTGGTACGGTGGCAGATACTTTACTTGGATTTTAAAACTTAATTTCACAGTAATTTATTAATATGGCCCTGTTATCCTCATTTATAGATTAGGAAACTAGGGCTGGAAACAGCTCACTAACTTGCCCAAGACCACATACCTAGTTAGTGGCGGAACGTGGATTAAAATTCATTTATCTTTGACTCCAGTCTGTGGTTTTATGTACTACCTTACTGCCCTTACGACTGTGTGGGTATATATTTGTGTGTGTTCAAAATAAAACTCAAAACCATCCTGTAGTGTAGCAAGTTAGTGGCTAAGATGGAGCTAGAGCACCTGCTTCCTCAATTCAGTTCTTTTACTTTCTGCTGTACCTTTATGTTTGTTTGGTAAGACTTTTATTCTAAGTTCAAAAAATATAATTAGATGTTTAGAAATCAAGTTTACCTAAATTTTAATGTTTGTATTGTAATGATTAATGTTAAGATGTTGTTATTTTGTTACCTTAGTGTATATATAAATGGCAAGAATTCAGTTAGTTGAAAGCATTAAGATCCCATAGTTTTGTGTAGACAAGAGGAGCGAGCATTGATATTTTTAAATTAAATGCTTCTTAGATACGTATGAAATGGATTAAAACGTGTATATGAGTTTTACATACATAGGTGTTAGTTTGGTTGTAAATGCAGGATCAGGACAGTCAAAGAAATATGGTTGCATTCCTTTTAGTGGGGGGAAAAAAAGGAGGTTAAATTTGCTCCCTTTCCTCCCCAAATAAGCAGAGTCTACATTCTAATGCCAACAATTTAATTAAAACAAATATTTATTTATTTTTAATTCACCAAACTTTTATAAAGTATTTCCTGGATGCCAGGCACTGTTCTGAGCACTTTCTATATATTTACTCAATCCTTAAGAGCTAAGTAGTATTATCACATTTCCATTTTAGAGAAGAGAAAACTGAGGCACATAGAGATTATCTACCCATAGTCATATAGCTAGTAAGTAGCAGAGCCATGATTTCAACACAGCAGCCTGACTATGGAGTTCATGATCTTAACCATTTACAGCTTAATTCTGATTATTTATAATTTCTCTTCTGGAAATGTAACAATTGACCATTTGAAGAAATACTTTAGGTAGCCTTGGATATTTGCTGGATTAAGTAGTGAAAGGAATACAGACTCTTGGCTAGGCGTGGTGGCTCACATCTGTAATCCCAGCACTTTGGGAGGTAGAGGCAGGTGAATCACTTAAGGTCAGGAGTTCGAGACCAGCCTGGCCAACATGGTGAAACCCTGTCTCTACTAAAAATACAAAAATTAGCCGGGCGCGGTGGCAGGTGCCTGTAATCCCAGCTACTTGGGAGGCTGAGGCAGGAGAATCAGTTGAACCCAGGAGTTGGAGGTTGCAGTGAGTCTAGACTGTGCCATTGCACTCCAGCCTGAGACACAAGAGAGAAACTCTGTCTCCAAAAAAAAAAAAAAAAAAAAGGAATACAGGCCCAGAAAAATAATTACAAATAAAACCCTAGTGAAATTATAGATGTAGTTGGCTTCATACTGGTGGGAAGCAGACCACTACCAATTGATAGACCGGGGAGCTAGAGAGAGGACATGGAAGAGTGTCCTTGGATTTTTCTCTTCCTTTAAATTTTTTGTAGAGGTGTTAGTTGGTGAGGCTGTAACTTGAGGAGCTATTGTGTGTACTTTCAGAATGAGGCTCTCTAGACTGACAGTATTTTAGCAGTATTTCACAGGGCATAGGGTAGTGAAAATATAGGGAATTTTACAAGGTCTTCAGTTCCCTGCGTATCTTGCTAGGATTTGGAATAGAGTATTTATGGTGGAGCAGTTAGCTCTAAAATTTGAAGAAATGATATCCTATTTAAAAATAGCCGCACATCCCAGTTACTGCCCTCCCCTCTTATCTACACAAACATACATCTTGAAAATTATCTATATTCATTGCTTCCTCTTCTTTACACCCTATTCACATTAGTATATCTGGCAAAAAAATTTTTTAACTGAATAGTAAATGCATGACTGACCTTTCAATTAAAGCACAGGAGAAAGAAACAGATCTTAATAGAAGAAATGAATACTTGCCCTTTGCTTAGGGAGCAAGGAACATGAAAATTGAATTCAGAAAATCCATTTGGAAAATTCAAGTAACATGAAGAATTTTTATTTGGTATGTGTGAATTTCTATGAAATTGTGAAATAAGCCATATCCTCTTTCTAGGTGCTATCAGCTGCCTCAGCTGCAGGGGTTTCTGTAGCTTTTGGTGCACCAATTGGAGGAGTTCTTTTTAGCCTGGAGGAGGTAGGTGAAAAGAATACAACAATTAAAACTATATATAATTACCACTGCAAATATATTTCACACATATTTCACACATTTCAGTTTTATAGGTGATGTAATAGGTAAAGACTTTGTTTTCAAATTTAGTTTTCTAAAGTCGTTTTCCACTCATTCTTACATAAAAAGTAAATGTTATTCATACTCCATACCTGGAGGAAACTTTTGTTTTAATTTATTTATGTATAAATATTAGTAATTATTTAAAATCTAACTTTACTTTGTTGACATATTTAAAAGTAAGAAGATGTGAATTTGACTTAATAGAGGACACGTGAAACAATCTATTTCCATTGGCTAATTTCTGTATTTTTAGCAGAGATGGGGTTTCCCCATGTTGGCCAGGCTGTTTGTGTGTGTGTGTGTGTGTGTGTGTGTGTGTGTGGTGTGTGTGTGTGTGTGTGTGTTTTGTTTTGTTGTTGTTGTTGAGATGGAGTTTCGCTCTTGTTGCCCAGGCTGGAGTGCAATAGCATGATCTTGGCTCACTGCAACCTCTGCCTCCCGGGTTCAAATGATTCTACTGCCTCAGCTTCCCAAGCAGTTTTTGTTTGAAAAATTTTAATCAAGTCCTATGTTGTGTTTTAAAGTTTTTCCCATGTGATTATTTCTGATACAGTTAATGATGTTTAAGGAAATAATTTTAGTCACTTCAGTGGATTATTTTGTTTTTGTTTTCTTTTCACATAAAAATGTAACCAGGAATTTTTTTTAAAATTTTTTTGACAAATAATAATTGTTTATGTTTATGGGGTATAATTTGATGTGTCTATACATGTATACATTGTGGAATAATCAAATCAGAGTGATTAGCAAATCCCTCAGATATTTATTATGTCCTTGTGGTTGTGAGAACATTTAAAATCCTCTCTTTTAGCTATTTTGAAATATATAATACATATTATTAACTGTAGTCACTTTACTGTTAAATAGAACACCAGAACTTATTCGTCCTCTGTAAGTTCATACCCATTGACTAACCTCTCCCCTTGCCCTGTTCACTTCCCCAACCCCCAGCCTCTGGTAACCCCTATTCTACTCTCTACTTCTATGAATTTAACTCTTTTAGTTCAAGAATGTTTTTAAATTTACTTTTTTCTTTTAGTTGTTTGTATGCTTTTTTCTTTTTTTAATGTAGAAGAGGCGAATTAAATTCATTATAAGCTAACAGGAGTTGGTGATGGTACATTTATTTTTATTTTTATTTTTATTTTTTTATTTTTTTTTTTTTTATTTTTTTATTTTTTTTTTTTTTTTTTTTTTTGGAGACGGAGTCTCGCTCTGCCGCCCAGGCTGGAGTGCAGTGGCCGGATCTCAGCTCACTGCAAGCTCTGCCTCCTGGGTTTACGCCATTCTCCTGCCTCAGCCTCCCGAGTAGCTGGGACTACAGGCGCCCGCCACCTCGCCCGCTAGTTTTTTGTATTTTTTAGTAGAGACGGGGTTTCACCATGTTAGCCAGGATGGTCTTGATCTCCTGACCTCGTGATCCGCCCGTCTCGGCCTCCCAAAGTGCTGGGATTACAGGCTTGAGCCACCGCGCCCGGCCGGTACATTTATTTTTAACTACCATGATTGAATTGAATGTGAAACTCATCTTGAAAATAAAACAGTGCTAGGTATTCTAAATATTTATTAGACATTCATGACCAGTTGATACTGTGAATTTGTAATGATGATCACCATCTCCAAAAATAATAATAACATCAATTTTCTTATTACCGTAAAATCCATTACATGTAAATTATAACTACAGCAAAATTTAGAACTAGGATATTTACCATTCAAGTTATAATATATCAGAAACATCTTATAAAATTATAGCATTAATTTTTCTTTTCCTTTTCTTTTTTTAGGTTAGCTATTATTTTCCTCTCAAAACTTTATGGAGATCATTTTTTGCTGCTTTAGTGGCTGCATTTGTTTTGAGGTCCATCAATCCATTTGGTAACAGCCGTCTGGTCCTTTTTTATGTGGAGTATCATACACCATGGTACCTTTTTGAACTGTTTCCTTTTATTCTCCTAGGGGTATTTGGAGGGCTTTGGGGAGCCTTTTTCATTAGGGCAAATATTGCCTGGTGTCGTCGACGCAAGTCCACCAAATTTGGAAAGTATCCCGTTCTGGAAGTCATTATTGTTGCAGCCATTACTGCTGTGATAGCCTTCCCTAATCCATACACTAGGCTAAACACCAGTGAACTGATCAAAGAGCTTTTTACAGACTGTGGTCCCCTGGAATCCTCTTCTCTTTGTGACTACAGAAATGATATGAATGCCAGTAAAATTGTCGATGACATTCCTGATCGTCCAGCAGGCATTGGAGTATATTCAGCTATATGGCAGTTATGCCTGGCACTCATATTTAAAATCATAATGACAGTATTCACTTTTGGCATCAAGGTAAGTACTAATGTAAGGTGATATTCGGGTAATCATGGCATGTTCAAAACTTGTATGTGAAATGAGAGAGGTTGTTGTTTCATAAGTGACTGAAAAAAGTACTTATCTTTTGAGTTTAATTTTAAGTAATGAAAAAGATAATTCCTTAGCATATGTTGTTGACCATGTTATTTGTTGCTGTTTAACAAATTGCCCCCAAACCTTAGCAGCCTAAGGTAACTACTTATTTTGTTCTCGATATTGGGTCAACGACTTGGGAAGGGCTCAACTGGGCCTCTTTTTTGCTTGTGGTCTTTCATATAGTTGTTATTAGACATGGCGAGGTCTCATCATCTCAAAGCTTCTTTCATTTCCTTTTTAAAAAACTGTTTTTGTGGGTACACAGTAGCTATATATAGTTTTGGGGTACATGAAATCTTTTGAGAGAGGCATGCAGTGCATAATAATCTCAGAGTAAATGGAGTATCCATCATCTCAAGCATTTATCCCTTGTGTTACAAGCAATCCAATTATACTGTTAATTATTTTTAAGTGTACAATTAAATTAGTATTGAGTATAGTTCAGAGACTTCTTCATTCATGACTAGGCTGAAAAGATTCATACACCTGGGCTCCTGGGATCAATCTTGCATACTCTCTCTCTCATGCTCACTCCCGCTCTCTCTCTCTCTTTCTCTAGCTTTCTTTTTCCTCTCTCTCTGTGGTTTTTCTAAGGTGGTGGCCTCAGGTAATTAGATTTCTTGTATCATAGCTCAGGATTCCTAAGAGGGCTGTTTTTAATGTAGCCAAAGACTTGCAACATGACTTGTTTTATTCTATTCATTGAGGCAGCCACAGAGACCCACCCGCATTCAGAGGAGGGACATATACTTACTGGGACAAGTGTCAGAGCATTCATGATCATGTTTTAAAACCACTTTTATTAGTTTCCTATTGCTGCTGTAATAAATAAAATTACCACAACTTAATGGCTTAAAAGCCACACAAATTTATTATCTTACAGTTCTGCAGATCAAAAGTCTGAAATGGATCTCACTGTGCTAAAATTAAGGTGTTCATAGGGCATTCTGGAGGCTGTAGGAGAGTGTGTGTTTTTTGCCTTTTCTGGCTATTAGAAGCTGTCAGCATTCCTTGGCTCCTGGCCCTCTGTTTGCATCTTCAAAGCCAGCAATGGCTGGTCAAGTCTTTCTCTTGTCTCATCACTCTGTCACAAACTCTGCTAAATCTCCCTTCCACATTTGAAAAACCTTTGTGATAACTTTAGGCCCACCCAGATAAATCAGAAAATAATCTCCTTTGTTAAGGTCAACTGCTTCGAAACTTTCTTTCTGCAACCTTAATTCCTCCTTGCCATGCAACGTAATGTAACCACAGGTTCTGGAAATTAAGTTATGGACATATTTGAGGAGCCATTATTCTGCCTCATACGAGTATTGGGTGTTAGCTTGAAAGGACACTGCAGACTCAGTTAAATTACTAGATCTATAAATACATGCCTTTTTCCGTCAAGAATTAAGGCAGCTGGGCCTTATGCCCTGGCACATTGCTTCTTTTGGATTTATAAAGTAACAAAATTTGTTGATTAATGGTCCATCAGTAAATACAATTTCTTATATGACTATCAGTGCTATATATGGGGAAGCACATATCAGCTTATTCTTGTTCTTTAAATTACTGCCCTTGTACTTCATGTAATAGTATTTGCTAGTGATAATATGCTTTTACAGATGTAAATTAATGTGGAATAACAGCTTTGTTTCTACAAAATTGGAGTGGTATTAGTTTTTAGGTCTCTTTTCTCTTGTCCTAAGTCTGTAGTCTACTGAGTATCAAGAGTTAAATAATAGAAAAGCCTGGCCAGGAGCAGTGGCTCGCACCTGTAATCCTAGCACCTTGGGAGGCCGAGGCGGGCAGATCACGATGTTAGGAGATCGAGACCATCCTGGCTAACCCTGGCAGTGAAACCCCGTCTCTACTAAAAATACAAAAATTAGCCAGGCGTGGTGGCAGGTGTCTGTAATCCCAGCTACTTGGGAGGCTGAGGCAGGAGAATCACTTCAACCCAGGAGGCGGAGGTTGCAGTGAGCCAAGTTCATGCCACTGCACTCCAGCCCAGATGACAGGGTGAGACACTGTCTCAAAAAATAATAAGTAGAAAATAATAATAATATGGCCGGGCGCGGTGGCTCAAGCCTGTAATCCCAGCACTTTGGGAGGCCGAGACGGGCGGATCACGAGGTCAGGAGATCGAGACCATCCTGGCTAACACGGTGAAACCCCGTCTCTACTAAAAAAAAAAATACAAAAATCTAGCCGGGCGAGGTGGCAGGCGCCTGTAGTCCCAGCTACTCGGGAGGCTGAGGCAGGAGAATGGCGTGAACCCGGGAGGCGGAGCTTGCAGTGAGCTGAGATCCGGCCACTGCACTCCAGCCTGGGCGACAGAGCGAGACTCCGTCTCAAAAAAAAAAAAAAAAAAAGAAAATAATAATAATAATAATAATAGAAAAACTTTAAAGTTTTACCTTTTTTCTTAGGGAATCAAGTTAAAAGAGCTGTTAAAGCTCTTTTTTTTTTTTTTTGAGGCGGAGTCTCACTCTGTCTCCGGGGCTGGAGTGCAGTGGCCGGATCTCAGCTCACTGCAAGCTCCGCCTCCCGGGTTCCCGCCATTCTCCTGCCTCAGCCTCCCGAGTAGCTGGGACTACAGGCGCCCGCCACCTCGCCCGGCTAGTTTTTTGTATTTTTAGTAGAGACGGGGTTTCACCGTGTTAGCCAGGATGGTCTCGATCTCCTGACCTCGTGATCCGCCCGTCTCGGCCTCCCAAAGTGCTGGGATTACAGGCTTGAGCCACCGCGCCCGGCCTATTTTATTTTTTTGAGACGGAGTCTCGCTCTGTCACCCAGGCTGGAGTGCAGTGGCATGATCTCGGCTCACTGCAAGCTCCGCCTCCCAGGTTCAAGCCATTCTCCTGCCTCAGCCTCCTGAGTAGCTGGGACTACAGGCATCCGCCACCACACCCGGCTAATTTTTTTGTATTTTTAGTAGAGACGAGGTTTCATCGTGTTAGCCAGGATGGTCTCAATCTCCTGAACTCGTGATCCGCCCACCTCAGCCTCCCAACACCTTACGCTTTTATGTTGTAGAGACAGCTTCTTTCCTTACACGTCATGAACCAACCTCTGCGAGCTCCTAGTTTTTCTTCTGTAGCTTCCTCACCTCTTTAACCCCTGATAGACTTGAAGAAAGTGAGGACCTTGCTCTGGATTAGGTTTTGATTTAAGGGAATATCGTGGCTGGTTTGATCTTCTGTCTCAAGACTTTCTTCATATCAATAATAAGGCTATTTTACTTTTTTTAAATCATTTTGTGTTCACTGAAGTAGCACTTGTAATTTGATTCAAGAACTTTTCTTTTCAATTCATGACTTGGCTGACTGCAGCTAGAGGCTGAGATTTTGGCCCCCCCCTCGGCTTTCAACATGCCTTCTTCACTAAGCTTAATTATTTTTAGCTTTCTTATTTGTTTGAGACAGGATCTCATTTTGTCACCCAGGCTGGAGTGCAGTGGCACAGTCATTGCTCACTGTAGCCTTGAAGTCCTGGGCTCAAGTGATCCTGCTGACTCAGCCTCGTCAGTGGCTGGGACTACAGGCATGTACCACCACACCAGCCTATTTTTTGTTTTTTGGTTTTTTTTGTAGAGATGGGTCTTACTGTGTTGCCCAGGCTAGTCTCTAATTCCTGACCTCAAGTGAACCTTCTGTCTTGGCCTCCCAAAGGATGGAGATTATAGGCGTGAGCCACAATACCTAGCCATTTTTAGCTGTTGATATAAAGTGAGAGATGTGACTTTTTTTTTGAGACAGAGTCTTGCTCTGTTGCTCAGGCTGGAATGCAGTGGCGCGCTCACTGCAACCTCTACCTCCTAAGTTCAAGCGATCCTCCTGCCTTAGCCTCACGAGTAGCTGGGACTACAGGTGTGCACTACGAGGTCTGGCTAAGTTTTGTATTTTTAGTAGAGATGGGGTTTTCCCATGTTGGCCAGGCTGGTCAGGAACTCCTGGCGTCAAGTGATCTTCCCACCTCAGCCTCCAAAGTGCTGGAATTACAGGCTTGAGCCACCACGCCCAGCCGAGAGACATGACTTCTGCTTTCAGTGGAACACTTAGAGACCATTGTAGGGTTCTTAGTTGGGCTGATTTCAGTATCACTGGGTCTCAGGGAATAGGGCAGCCTGAGGAGAGGGAGAGAGAGACAGGGGAACAGCCAGTTACAGTCAGACCACATACAACACTTATTAAATTCACTTTCTTCTATGGGCATGGTTCATGGTGCAGTAAAACAGTTGTAACAATAACATCAAAGATCATTAATCACAGAGCACTGTAACATATAATAATAGTGAAAAATTTCAAAGTATTGAGAGAATTAGCAAAATGTGATACAGAGACAGAAAGCGAGCACATGCTGATGGACTAGCTTAATGCAGGGATGTCAGAAACCTCCAATTTGTAAAAACCACAATATGTGTGAAGCATAATAACACAAAGTGTAATAATAAAACGAGGTATGTCTGTATCAGTCAAAATATTGGGCAACTCTGGTAAGTCTGTCCACTTAGCATTGTACCACTGAAGATGAATAGCATCTACCATTTACATCATTTGTAAATATGTAGGAGGACATAATCACATAATCTTGAAGTAAAAGACAGTGCTTAAAAATCAGTTGAGATTTATGAAAAATACTTCATATTGTCCATTTAAAAATACATATTTTTTAATTTCAATAGCTTTGGGGTTACAAGTGGTCTTTGGTTACACGGATGAATTCTATAATGGTGAATTTTGAGATTTTATTGCACCTGTCACCCAATATTGTATCCAGAATATTGTCCTTTTTTTTTTTTTCATTTCACCATGGACTAATGAAAATTTTGTTAGGGACTGACCTTAGGGCACCCTTGAGCTAAAGGAAATAACCCTTGAGTTGTTTTCTCTTTGGCCTAAAGAATGTGGTTTATTTTGTAACTGAATTCATGGGATTGTTAAGGTACAAGATTTTGCTATAGTTTTATTTGTACTAGGATTTTGCTATATTAATGTGAATAGAATCAAAAATGTTAGAAACAAATGCATGGAGTATAAGTTTCAAGCATGTATGTCGAGGATCTCTGCCCCATTAAGAGTTCTGTTCTTGTTATAGGTTCCATCAGGCTTGTTCATCCCTAGCATGGCCATTGGAGCGATCGCAGGAAGGATTGTGGGGATTGCGGTGGAGCAGCTTGCCTACTATCACCATGACTGGTTTATCTTTAAGGAGTGGTGTGAGGTTGGGGCCGATTGCATTACACCTGGCCTTTATGCCATGGTTGGTGCTGCTGCATGCTTAGGTAATATGGCTGTGTCTGCCTGTGTGTGGATGTTTGCTAGTTTGAGAGAGCCAAGAGAAAGTGGGACACATTCTTGCTTAATGGGTGGGCAGATTAGTTGAGTAAAGGAGGGTGCAGGGCGGAAATGTTTTAACAGATAAGAAACAGTAGTACTATTAGGGTATTATACAGTACCGGTTTTCTGTCTTACAACATTTGTTAATACAAGAATTTAATGGAATTAACATTGTAATATAACTTAATACTTTATGGCAGAAGCCATCTAAGTACAACATAAGCTTAATTTGAATCCTGACCAAAGAAGTCTTTGATTCTTTCATTGTTAAGGATCTTGGCTTACCTGTAGCAACTATAGCTTGATACCTAAGATTAGCATTGCAACAAAGTTTCAGAGTAGCTTGACTTTGGTTCTGAAATGATTTACTGTTAGCCTTAGTAACAGATGTGTTTACCCATGCTCCATCATCTAAGCTGTACATTATAAAATGAGAAAAGGTAGCTGTTTATTTTAATGAGAAGAAAAGCAAAACACTTACATTAAATACTTGAGTCTATTCAATGTCTGTTGGGGCAGGAAAAAAATGGTTATTGCTTTTCATATTTAAAATGTCAGCTAAACTTTGGTTATAATATTAAATAATAGTTGCCATTTTGACCAGTTTTGTTTAGTGAATAAAAATTATGTGATTATTGATCTTTTAAAATGTATTATCAATTTAAAGGGAAGGACAGAATCATTTTCACCGAATTAGCAAGTAATTATTAAGTGTCCACTTTGTTTTAGCATTATGCTAGATACAGTGAGTAATACAAAAAGAACATGAACCCAATCTCAACTCTAATCAAGTTGAGGAGACAAGATGAACACATAGTGAGGAATATTAACAAATATATACAAGGTTAAAAGAGTCCAAGTATGGTAGGAATATAGGGGAAGAAAGAGCTGAAGTACTTCAGGAAGAGTAGGCATGAGCTTTATTTGAAAGATTAGCAGAATTTAAGGAAAAGGTGACTGTTGAAGATTATCATGTGAAGACGAACTAGGATGGGAATAAATTTTGTATTCATAAGGCTTTGAAGAAATTGACTCTAAGTAGAGAATACATTTTGGGTACTTTTGGGAAATGAAGTTGGATTGGTGAGAAGGAACAGATTATGAAAAGACAAGAAACCTGATTAATGTCAGGATGATTTTACATTTGAAGTTGCTCAGATTTGTGGCAGTCCTAGCTTTGTCATTTTTACTTTGATGACTTTGAGAAAGTTCCTTCTTGAAGTTTTAATTTTCTGTATATAAAAAGGAATAACAGCTGGTGATCTGCTAGGATTGTTTTGAGGATTACATGAGATAAAATGCATGTATAGCGCCTGGTGAAATAAGTGCCTAGTTTGAAAAACAAGTCTTTGTCAACTGATTAGGACATGTGGTAATGGGGCCTGGAGTCAAGGAGGTCAGAGAAAATGGTATTATAATTAAGGAATAGCCAGGCATGATGACACATGTGTGTAATGCCAGCTACTGGAGAGGCTGAGGTGGGAGGATCATGGGAGCCCAGGAGTTTGAGACCAACCTGGGCAACTGAGTGAGACCCCAAATCTTAAAAAATACAAAGTAAAAAAGGAATAAAGTCATGAGGGCTTGGACTGAGTTGATAACAGTGAGAATCCCATAAGTAGTGTGATCACAGCTCACTGCGGCCTCAAGCCCCTGGCCCAAACGAGCCTCCCACCTCAGCGTCCAAGTAGCTGGGACTACAAATATACACCAGCATGCCTGGCTACTTTTTTTAGTTTTTATTTTTGTAAAGACAGGGTCTCACTGTATTGCCCAGGCTGATCTCAAACTCCTGGACTTAAGTGATCTTCCTGCCTTGGCCTCCCAAAGTGCTGAGATTACAGGCATGAGCCACTGCGCCTGGCCCAGATAGTTTTCTGTGGGTGGATATTACTTGCATCGTTAATGTAAATCAAAGGCATCAAAGTATTTTACTCTTTTTGAAAAAAAATTTAGAGGAGAAATTTATTATATTAACATTCTACCCATATATGAGTTTAATTTGTAGATTGTAGCAAAGAAAACCATGATGTCCTTTACCAAATTCCTTAATAATTAGAATAATAAGCTTGTATAAGGCTTAAATTATGTCTTTGTTACAGCAGTAAACCAAAATGGCAAAATTGTTTTAGTTGATAAGCTTTGATTTTTTAAAATGTGAAATAAACAGGTTTTTTAAATGTTATTTTAATAGTCTTCTCTGTTATAAACAAAGAAAATTGGTGTTTCTCTAGATTTTATTAAAAGTAGTGATTATTGTCCTAAAAGAGGAGTAGCAGTTTTAGATGATATGCTTTTCCGTGACTGAGTTATATTTGCCATTTGGTTTTAACTGCCTAGTGCAAAAATTCTAATAAAAGGTAATGATGAGGATCCTGTCCTTCCTGACCAGTGGGTGCTTACTTTTTTCAGGTGGTGTGACAAGAATGACTGTCTCCCTGGTGGTTATTGTTTTTGAGCTTACTGGAGGCTTGGAATATATTGTTCCCCTTATGGCTGCAGTCATGACTAGTAAATGGGTTGGAGATGCCTTTGGCAGGGAAGGCATTTATGAAGCGCACATCCGATTAAACGGGTACCCTTTCTTGGATGCAAAAGAAGAATTCACTCATACCACCCTGGCTGCTGACGTCATGAGACCTCGAAGGAACGATCCTCCCTTAGCTGTCCTGACACAGGACAATATGACAGTGGATGATATAGAAAACATGATTAATGAAACCAGCTACAATGGATTTCCGGTCATCATGTCGAAAGAATCTCAGAGATTAGTGGGATTTGCCCTCAGAAGAGACCTGACAATTGCAATAGGTACCCTTTCAAAAATATATATATATGTATATATGAGATGGATTTCTGGACGAAAGGAAAGCAATAAGCAGTAACATTTAATGGGTTGGATTTGTGGGGGCAAGGGATGTTATTTTATGTCCCTTAAAATCTTCTGTTCTTTAGGAAAGGAAGGTATGCTTCAGTGGATGGTTTTCCGCTAAATACAGTTTTATCTTTTGATCTGGCATTGTACCAGAAATTGGAGTCAGATTCTTTTCCCACTCTGATAAGCCTTGATAGTTGATTTTGGTTATTCAAAATACCATGTAAGACCTTGGCTAAATGCATTCAGTCAAATACATTCTTGTATTTAATAAAGTTGGCTTATTGGAATACAAGTTATTGAAAATCTCATCTTTATCAGTCTCTTTTATATTAGATTAACAGTGTTTTGCTTTATCAGTCTTCGGAGTTAGGATTATAATATTAATTTATAATAAATAATTTAAAGTGACTATCACTGAGATTTTTATTTCTGACCAAATGCCAGGTTGAAAAAGTATAATGTATCAGTCCTGTTGTGTTTTATGCAGACTTTCCTGAAAGTACTGGTTAAAGGTATTAGCCATAGTATATTTCTTGGAGATAAACTTTCTACAGTTGTGTTTCTCTAAAATTTGTTTTTTTCTTTACCTTATAGTCTTGCAGTATTGATGAGGAGGCCATTAAGACTTAATTTTTTTTTGGTGCAATCTTATATCTCTTCCTCCAACCGCTAAAAAGTGACTGAGGATAGGTACATCAAGCCATTGCTTTGTTACTCCCCAGTTTTTAGTACCGGACCCTGAATGAAAGTGTCAAGCCTTTGGTCTGTCTGAAAGGTCATTCCTGTGAGCATATCATCTCCCTTCCAGCTTACCCCTGTGGCCATTGCAAAAGGATTTAAAAATAATTTTTGTGCCATTTGAATGGCACACAACCAGACAGTGTATATGGGGGAGTGTTTCTCAAATCAAACTGGAAAGTCTTTAATTTTTAAGAACCATTAGGCAGAGAGAGAGAAAAGAAAGGAAAAGAAAAAAGGTCCTATAGAGAACAGCTTGTTCAGTTTGGGAACAGGCTACAGCTTTGGAAGGATTTTTCAAGGCCTAGCAATCCCATCATTCTAAATTTTACTTAGCTAATAATAGTAGTTGCCAGAGCTGATGACAAAGTATTTTGTCATGCTTGGCTCCATTCAAGCATTTTAGTTTTTTAGCCATTACCGTGGCTAGATCTAGTCAGAAAATAATTTCATTGTTTAAGATTCCCATTCTCTAGTTTTTACTAGTAGCCAGTCAAAGAAAAGAAAAAGGAGGTCAGAATTTTGGTATTTACATAGAAATTTAGGGGGAAAAGGCCAGGCAGGTTTTTAAAGTGTGGAAATTAAGAACTATTCATTATCCCACTGATTGTGTGGATGTAGTTTTTAAAGTTTCGTCACTGTCTTGAGAGAGAGAATATTGAGATAGGAGATAATGTTGGTTTAAGGGAATGAGGGTACTTTCTGTAGGTGAGGTGTCAAGCCATGTCATCAGAAATGTTAGTCACATGACTTTTTAAGCAAACCTTAAATGTTTTACTCATGTATGTTTTTGTAAAGTTTTAATTTTTAACTGTAATTTTTCCCAGTTTAATTTTTAACTGGGAAAAACATGCCTGTATACTATGTTTTATATATGTATATAAATTTAAAATTACGTATGTTTATATATGTAATTTTTATATGGGAGAGATATATATATCCTCTATATCTATATTAAAGTACATATCTATATGTGAAAATTATGTATGTAAATATTTTGTATAATTATATATAATTATATAATTATATAAGTATTAACATAATTACATTATATTTAGGTTATATATAGAAAACCTAGTGTACAGGTCTCTATATAAATTTAAAATGTATGTATTATATATAGTTATAGAATATAATTATATAATGATAAATACTTTATTGAAGGACAAAAAAATTTCCATGCTGTCTCATAAAATAAGATGGTTGAAATATGCTAAACTAGATCGATTCCCCTGTTTCATACTAAAGCAGAATGTTGTAAAGTATTAAATCCAAATGAGATGTCTCAGATTACTTAGGGCCATTACAACAGGAATGCTGAGACTTTTAAAACAAATGTCTGAGGCCATGTGTGTTGGCTCATGCCTGTGATAACGGCACTTTGGCAAGCTGAAGCCGGTGGATCACTTGAGGCCAGGAGTCTGAGACCAGCCTGACCAACGTGGTGAAATCCTACCTCTACTACTAAAATCCAAAAAATACATGGGTGTGGTGGTGCATGCCTGTAATTCCAGCTACTTGGGAGGCTGAGGCAGGAGAATCACTTGAACCTGGGAGGCGGAGGTTGCAGTGAGCCAAGATCGCACCACTGCACTCCAGCCTGGGTGACACAGCAAGACCCTGTCTCAAAAAAAAAAAAAAAAAAAAAAAAGCCTGAATTATATCAGAAAATAAAAACTAATGTTGTTCTCTGTTTCAGAGACCCTTGAATGAACAGCACCAAAAATATTCTTTTAAAAATGAAGAAAATGAAAATTGTAATGTTCTTTATTTCAAAGGCCCTTGAATGAATAGCATCAAAATATTTTTAAATGGGAGGCCAGGGTGGGAGGTTTGTTTGGCACTAGGAGATCAAGCCCAGCTTGGGTAACATAGCAAGACCTCGGTCTCCACCAAAAAAAAAATTGGCTGAGTGTGGTGGTGCCACCTGTAGTCCTAGCTACCGGGAACGTTGATGCAGGAGGATCCCTGGGACCCTAGAGTCCAGAGTGAGACCCTGTCTCTAAAAACAAATGAAAAAACTGTATTTATGTAAAAGTAATACTTGTTTTTTACATTTTATTTATTTTTAATTGATAAAAATTATATGTTTATGTCATGTATATATTGTGGAATGATTAAATCAGGCTAATTAACTCAGATTTTTTTGTGTGTGTGGAGAGTATCTAAAATCCCTCTCCTTAACGATTTCCAAATGAAATGAAAGATTAAAAGTAATTTATTTTTTTGAGACAGCATCTCACCCTGTTTCTCAGGCCGGAATGCAGTGGCACGATCTTGGCTCACTTCAGCCTCGACTTCCCCAGCATCAGGTGATCACTTCACTCTGCTGATTAGCTAGGACTACAGCCACACACCACCGTGACTGGCTAAATTTTGTATTTCTTGTATAGACAAGGTTTTGCCATGTCCCAGGCTGGTCTCAAGCTCCTGGGTTCAAATGATCCACCTGCCTCAGCCTCCTGAAGTACTGGGATTACAAGTGTGAGCCACCACACCTGGCGAAAAGTGTTATTTTTTAAATGACAAATTTAAGTCAAAGAGATTGAATGTTCACTTCTGGTACTTTGTATATGGAGAAACTTTCCATTAAATAATTTTTTAAAAATTTCTAAAATTATGTATTTTGTTATTAAATGTTTAAATCAGTATAATTTCATTGATGATATAATGTTTGTTATTTTGTTGGTGTTTAAGATTGATAATTGGGGTTAGTTTTAATTCAGAATGTTATTCTATTTAATATCACACTTCACGTCTTTTTATTTTGTATATCTATTAATGAATTATTTTAGCTATAGTTATTAGTTTTTTAGAGATGAGGTCTTCTGTGTTGCCTAGGGTAGACTCGAACTCCTGGGCTTCAGCAATCCCCTCTCCTCAACCTCTGGAGCAGCTGGGATTACAGACACGTGCCACGGTACCTGGCCTGCTGTAGTTATTTTAATTCTTTTGTCTTTCAGCATTTATACTAGAGTTAGAAATGATTTACAAACCCCATTGTAGTTTTAGAGCATTCTGAATTTGACTGTATATTTCTTGTGACAACTTAACTAAAGTTGCATACAAAAATTATAGAGTTTTACTCCCCCATCCACATTTTATACTATTGATGTCACACTTTACATCTTATTTTGTGAATCCATTAATGATACTTCTAGTAGTTTTACATTCCACTATTCAGTTGTCAGACAGCATTCAGTTGTTAGTCGGATTGTTATGAGCTTAAAGCAACTTAATGGGTATTTTTCAAAAATCATTTATGTCAGTTGCTAATGGACTTCTTTTCTATGCCATGATCTTTTTGTTTTTGAAACAGAGTTTCACTCTTGTTGCCCGGACTGGAGTGCAATGGCGTGGCCTCGGCTCGCTGCAACCTCCACCTCCCAGATTCAAGCGATTCTCCTACCTCAGCTGGGATTACAGGCATGCACCACCATGCTGGCTAATTTTGTATTTTTAGTAGAGACAGGGTTTCACCACGTTGGCCAGGCTGGTCTTGAACTCCTGACCTCCGTTGATGTGCCCGCCTTGGCCTCCCAAAGTGCTGGGATTACAGGCGTGAGCTCCTGCGCCCGGCCTGATCATGCTTTTAAGGTGGTCGAGTAAGTACTAGTTGCTGGGGCTTTACTTAGTGCCTTCCTACTCAAATGTGTTAGAACATAGTTAAGAAGGCTGTAGTGTTCAAAAGGAGTAAAAAGCAGTGCATTGTTTGCAGTAATATCTGCTTCTCAATTTAGGACTGATGCTTATTATGGCTTAAATAGTTTTGTAGTAAAATTCGTGTTCAAAATAATAATTTTTCTTTTTGAGACAGAGTCTCGCTTTGTCACCCAGGCTGGAGTGCAGTGGCATGATCATGGCTTACTTAGCAGCCCTGAACTTCTGGGCTCAAGTGATCTTTCCGCCTCAGCCTCCCAATTTGCTGGGACCACCCATCATGCCTAGCTAATTTTTTTTTTTTTTTTGGTAGAAACAAGGTCTCTCTATGTTGCCTAGGCTGATCTTGAACTTTAGGGCTCATGTGATCCTCCTTGCCTCGGCCTCCCAAAGTGTTAGGATTACAAGCCTGAGCCACCATGGCCGGCCAAAATATTTTCACTATAACAAATATCATATCTGTATATACTCAGTTTTAATACTAACTCAAAGTAGAAACGTAAAGCTGAATGACTATTTTATTTTCAGATTCTCTTCATTGAGTTTCCTTCTCCGTGTGGTGTGATCTCTGAACTTTCCTCCGTCTTTGCCACTTCTTGTCTAGGACTTTCTTTTTTTTTAATCACCAGTTTCATTCAGATTTTTTTTTTTCTTTCTTTCAACGGTAGAGTGGAAGTAGGCAGCAGGACAGAAGAACTTGAAGCAGAGCACACTGGAGAGAAGTTAACAAAGCCTTTACAAAGAAAACAACCCCCCAGAATCAGTCTGTGTGCATTATGTGCATAATTGTAGTTTCATCTCATCTGTAATGTTCATGACTCTTCTAGAAAATTATACTTTAACATGAGAAAAGAAAAAGAACCAGCTAATTCATAGGGATGGAGGACGCAGCATAATCAAAGCAAGGATGAAACTCTCTTTAGTGCCACCTCCAGTGCAGACGAAGCAGAGGCAGGCTTCATTTGATGATGGATTCCTTTAATAAACTGCACTCAGAATTTGTGCAGGTTTTAAAATCCCATATTCCAAACCCACTTCCTTAGCCCCCAAGTTAGAAAACAGCTTCAGTAAAGAAAAGTGTACAATGATATAACTTTACCAAAAAATACTTTCTTTCCATGAAGATGATATATTATTGTTGACTTCTAATTCAATCAAATATAAAAAATTGCTAAGTGGCTTTTCAGTTGACTCCTTTCTTGGTTAAGGAGAAGATAGGAAAAAATGAAGGGATCAGAAGTCATAGGATACATTAGTTTCTTTTTATTGCTGAATAACCAGGTTGCCTACTTAAAAATTTATCAATTTTAAGGTGTTGGTCTCCTCTCTCTTTTCAGAAAGTGCCAGGAAAAAACAAGAAGGTATTGTTGGCAGTTCTCGGGTGTGTTTTGCACAGCACACCCCATCTCTTCCAGCAGAAAGTCCTCGGCCATTGAAGCTTCGAAGCATTCTTGACATGAGCCCTTTTACAGTGACAGACCACACCCCAATGGAGATTGTGGTGGATATTTTCCGAAAGCTGGGACTGAGGCAGTGCCTTGTAACTCACAATGGGTAAGTCTGGTACCACAGGAATCAGTTCACTTGCTAGGTAGGATCCTTTTTAGTGGAATCTATATAGTTATTAGGGGAGCATGTGAGTCAGCTCCCAGGTGGGAAAGTGTGTCATATGGTATACTCACAAATACAGGATCAATCGAATTTCACATTTACTATAAAATAAGAAAGATGTCATCTGCCTGCTCTTTACCAAACAGTGACATTTGTAAATAATCCCTCGAAGTTGGAAAAGAGGTGCTGAAAGATCTCCAGCATGAAAGCATGTTGAGCTTGGAGTGCTTCTTTTCCTAGGGGAAGAGTGGACCTAAGTTGTATGGAGCACTGCAAAACCCTGTTTTATTTTTGTAAATGTTTCATTTTTAGTATATAAATTTCTAGTACAATAAGTTTCTAGATATTTTGCTATTTACTCTTTCAGCCAATATTTGATTTATCATGTAATGAAGGAAAGAATATATAATTAAATGAAATTTGTAAATTAGCTAAAAATCTTTAACAAATGCTTTGTTTCCTTTCGTCTACCTTCTCTATACACAAATCTTTTATATTTATATAACTGCTAAAGACAAATACTCATGTATTTAAAATGTATACATTGATAATTTATTTTTCCACCTTTTACACATGAACTGCCAGTGTTTCTCCATTGACAGGAATATAGGAAAGAGACAGATGTCATGGGGGTTGTGGAGACCTTAATGCGCAGAATTAATTTGGCAAATACACTACTTCATCACCACTGCTCTCTTTTCCTGGACCTCGGATCTGTTTCTCCACACTTCTTTCTTTAGGACCCTTTATTTCCGCCATATATTCTTTCTTGTTGAACTTAAGAACGTTGTTTTATCTGAAGGCAAATACCAGAAAGGCTAGAGAGGAACAACAGAGGGTATTGGATTATGCATAAACTGAATAGCTAATCCTGAACAGCATAAAGCTGGCTGAAATACTAAACACTTAGAGAATCATAGCAGTTTTTTTTTTTTTTGATGTGTTGTAGAAAACACATTGGTGACAGAATACATGACTCCTGTCCAGAGAAAGGAGAAAAAAAGAACAGAAAAGGAAGGACATTTGTTTATTGAACACCTTCGCATTTTCTCATTTAACTTTGCGGGACCTCTGCAAAGTAGATAGTTACATCCCTACTTTACAGATGTAGTCATTAAAGCTCAAAAAGCTTCAATAATTTGCCCGAAGCCATATGGTGAGCAAGTCTTGGTTCAGGGAATAAAACTGCCTTCCCAACTTGAACACCGAGTCTCTTGCCGCTGTGTTGCGCTGTAAGCGACTGGCAGAAATTCTCTTTCTTTGTGATTTCTTAAACTACTAAAACATTTTCTTGGCCAATGTATTAGATTGGGTTAAGAATAGAAATATGAAATTAGAGAATTAGATCTATGTTTAGTGTTTTTCACTGTGCTAATTAAAATAACTTTTGGAATATGAAATAAATCATTAAAGAGATAAAGCCCTTCATTAAAGGCAGGGAGTTTAGAATTATTAAATACCACAGATACTGATTGGAGAAGAGATGTATGTCATAAATTATTACTGTTACTATTTTTCTTTATGTAATATTGTTTGAATACATAATGGCACCAAGTTCCTTACGTTTAAAAACTCAGTACTAAATGGGGTAACTTTTCATAAAGCTTTGCTGTCCTTGAGCCCTTTTATTTATTAAGTGGCTCAATTGGAACCTAAGCTGAGTTGTTACAAACTATTATTTGCTTCAAGTTGTTTTCTGTTCCTGGTATGGCTTTTTCTTTTGTGTACTAACAAATACAAATGTTATTCTATTGAGTTATGGTTAACTATGATCACAGAACTTTTAGGGATTAATTTTCATATTTCAGTTTGTTGATTAATTCCCAGGTATTTGGCAGCATAGATATTAGAAAGGAAAATGTTTAAAAGAAAGTGTAAAAATAACGAAGTGTGTAGGGCGAGGGGTGGATAGCTAATTAAAATTTTGTCCGGTCCTGCCTGTCTATATGAAAGAAGGGGTTGGACTTTCTTCTAAGGGAATATATTTAATTGCTTTCATCATATTTTCCTTATTCTGTCTGTCAAGGAAAATAAATTGATACATATATGGGAAGAAAAGATCATTTAGGGAAGTGGCTCATGGAACTTTATTTTGTTTGAAGTGTGTTAAGAAATCGAGTGTTTTTTTCTTACTTAAATTATTTAAAACCCAGAAAAGAAATGATTTATCTTCTGGTTTTTAATGGAGACCATGAAGTTCTGCATAGCTATCATTGATGTGTACTTCATACTGCATTTTAGAAGTGGAAAATAGTTATTTGGAGGAAGAGAGATAACAAATCTCCTTAGGTGCAAGGAGAAAAAGAATAGAGAGATGAAAAGGAAAGATGTTTGTAAATTATAAAAATTTAAATTAGCTATTGATTTTCTGCACTTTATTTTTTAACTTAGAATTTTTCAAAATCAGTTAATCTTGGTGGAATTAGCAGGATGTTAATAGGAGTGGCTGAGAAAAAAACATTTTGTGACTGTCTGAGTTTGGGAAGTATTGGATTAAATACAATTGAGGTTTCTTTGCTATGGAACTCCTCAGAACTTATAATATGTTGATATTCTTTGATTCCCAGATGCGGGCGCGGGTAGTAGTATACATGGTTTTCCAGACTTGTTTGAAAATGCAGCTATTTTGGGGTTGCAGGGAAGGATATAGAAGAACTCATGGGAATTGGTGTTTCTTGGAACATGCTTTGGAAATGCTGGGTTATGCCCTGATAACTCTTACATCATTAGTTTTTAGCCCAAAAGGAAACAGCAAATAAATTTTTATATGAGCCACATTTTGCACTGATTTTCCTTCCAATCTGTAAAATTACTAAGTAGCACTCTGGACTTATGCTCGAATCACTCTTCTCCATTAATGTAGGTTTCTCCCTCTTTTAGGGCTTTTACTTTATAAATACAGAGATTACTTTGTAAAATTCAACATTTGCCACTGGGCCCTTATACATTTGTAATTTTCCTCATAGTATATTTTGTGATTTGGTGGAGTTTACAATATAGATGATACTAACTGAAATTAATCATTCTGTATAATTGGATAGAAAAGCATGAGTAAGAATTAAATTGGTGTTATATTTAATTAATTGCCAAGATTTTCACATTTCCTGACTACAACAATAAAATAAAGTGAATTGATGGCTTAAAAAAAGGAAACCTCAAATGTTTAGTCGATGAAGAACATCTGTTGAATGAGTGAATGTTCATTTTATATAGTGCATTTTCTGAGCTTTTTTGGAGGGGGAAGTTGCTCCCATGCTCTGAGAACTTTTAAGGATCTATACGTTATTTTTAACGTAATAATGAGAAAACATGAGCAGAGAAGCCATTTCTGTCCCTCCCATTCTCTGCCCTCCTGCTCCCCCGCCTCCCACCCCAGCCATCAAGCTAAGTAACTATTTTACACCTGGACATAGCTATAGGAACAGCCTACTTTGAAGTCTCCTGGGGACATCATTCAAGTCTGAATGTTCAAAGGCTGTTTAACAGGGAGGTTGACTTAATGAGATCATCAGGGAAATGTCCAGTCATCCTGAAGGGTATTTTGGATGGGCTTCCGGAATTTAAAGATTAAAGTTTTTTTAAGTTTTTTTTTTTTTTTCACTGTTTATATTGCCACATTAATTTCCATTATAAAACCAGTAACCATAATTTTATTTTAATTAGCAATCTTATTATTTTCACGTATCCTCATTATGAGAATTTATGTCCATTACTTTGCTTGATGTGATAACAATGACATGCTAAATGAGAAACAATTGTTATTTAGGAAAAAAATGCATAAAGTGAAAGTCCTTTTCATTCCTAATCATAAATACATTTTATGAGCTTGCTTTAAGAAGTGGCAGTCACAGCTCCTGAACATTAGGGAGTGCTTCTTTTGGTCAGCATCATTTATTCAGTGCACATTGCCTTTCATTTGAATCTGAAATGATAGTAAAATCCACGGGATTTTTAAAGTCTCCTCACAGCCTTTTCCTACCTTTTTGTGAAGGTAGATCCAGATGATAGCTGCTGTGTTGTGACATCATAGAAATTAAAAAAAATTTTCCTCTGAGGAAAGAACATTGTAAATGAAACTCTACATATCAGAGGTCTATAGCTATGTATCAATATTAAGTTTATTTTGTATTTTGCTTTGTAGTCATCTTCATTCCAAACTTTCATATTACTATTTTTAATTTAAAAAGAAAAATAACCCACTAATATTGAAGATTAGTATTGTGTCATTTTTGAGAGTCAGTAGAATTTATGCAAAAGGAACCTGGAACTTTAAACCATTTTTGTTTTTATTTCCTAAGGTTCATGAGACTCATTCTTATGGTTCATGTTTTTATTTTTTCTCTCATTCTTTATCATTATGATTGGAACCTCTTTTAATTTAATTTCTCACACAGTTATTAGCATAATAATCTGTTTCAGGATTGTCTTGGGGATCATCACAAAGAAGAACATATTAGAGCATCTCGAGCAACTAAAGCAGCACGTCGAACCCTTGGTGATTAGATATATCAGATCTCCTCATTAGACACCTTAGAAGTCAGGAAGCATGAAACTTGTGAACTGTTGAGTTCTCTCTTTCCCAGATATCTGCTGAACCAAAATATCCTGCTATGCTGCCAATTACATTTGTATCTGATAAAATATATCTGTAAGATAAATTTAGATATGTGTAAAATCCCATTTATAGAAAGTAAGCAAAAGTAACACCTCATCAAATCGTTCATTACAATTTCAGAACTGTAAACAGTTTGGTAGTGGAATAAGTGAATATTATTGGACATTCTTAAAGTGAATATGGCAAATCTGTCTACCTCAGTGGCTACACCGGTCTCAGAAGACTCCTGACTGGTTAAAAATGTCTGACCCATCCCCCCAAGCCCTTTTTTTTTTTTTTAATGTTTTCTGATCTTGTGGTAGTCCTATGGTAAATCTAAGCTCCTAAAGGATTTTAAAGGAGCTTAGCAATTAGAATTGCTTTCAGTTAAATTGATTTTTTAATGGGCACACTACCTAGAGTGTAATGTGTATATTATTTGTGATCATAGCATTAGTTCTTTTTCTGCTATACCCTGCATATCTTCAAAGTCACAATGTGTGTCCTGCCATCTCATTAGTGAATTGTACCTAGATTATGTGTGTGTCCCTTTTGTATGATGTTTCTAGAATGCTATAAGCAGCTTTTAGAGTCAAATGCATTCATTTTAACTGGCTTTATGTCCTAGTGGTTTCATGACTACAAATTTGAATTATCTTACTGCATAACATAAAAAGTGTCTGGCTTTAGCAATTAGTGCCTGAAATTATTTTGCCCTGCAATTGTCATACCTATATGAAACTTGTCCCAGTTTGCTTAATTGCACAACTGATTATGTATTCCTGTTGTATGCTAATATTTCACAAGTGTTTCATGCATCCTTTTTTTAAAAACTACTAACCAGAATATTATCGTAGCAACTCATTCATTCCGCTTTCTGCTTCACCTGTAATAATCTTTTAGGACTGCTTTCTGATTTTTCACCTATCTTTTAATGTAAGCATTAACAACTAAGACTTTCATAAAAGCACTGTATCTTAACTTTTCTGGCCTAAATCAAAAAAGGAAAACACTGATAAGTGTCCTAGAAACTTGGGTTCTTTTATAGCTTTGTTCTTGGGGCTCTGATGTTTGGGATTGATGTTCTGTGTTGACCATTTTATATACATTTTATCTCAATAGTATGTGCTTTCATGAAGATTCTGATACAAGTGGGCAATCCTTAAATTATCTTTGAAAAATTGGTTAATTTTGGTTAAAAAAAAGGGAAAGTGGCCAGGCGCAGTGGCTTACGCCTGTAATCCCAGCACTTTGGGAGGCCGAGCCGGATGGATCACAAGGTCAGGAGTTCAAGACCAGTCTGGCCAACATGGTGAAACCCTGTCTTTACTGAAAATACGCGGGGCATGGTGGCGCGTGCCTGTAATCCCAGCTACTTGGGAGGCTGAGGCAGGAGAATTGCTTGAACCGGAACCCAGGAGGCGGAGGTTGCAGTGAGCTGAGATTGTGCCATTGCACTCCAGCCTGGGCTACAGATCTGTCTAAATAAATAAATAAATAAATAAATAAATAAATAGAGAAAGTATTGAGAGGATTTGGTCATCATTTTTGCTTTCTTAATGTGATGGCAATCAATTTTCCTTCTCAAATGGGATCAGTATCATTTTGTATTCATACATCCATCCATTTTTTGTTACTTTTTTGTTGGCATACATTAATCAAAATAGCTGTGCTTCATTGAGGCATGCAGTCCTCAGACTCTCAGTGGAAAGGCTGTCATACTATTAGTGACCATAGTAACTTTTTATACCAAAGGATGGTTGCTGGATAATTTTAATACCTTTACCAATAAAGTACTTTTTGGAAATACAAAATCAGGCTGCTTGCTTTGCTCTATTCCTGTCAACAAAATGGATTTAGCTATAGATTTAGCTTCTGCTTTTATTTTCCCTTTTATTTCATGGGAGTCTTCTGTTATTCCTTTCAGGCGCCTCCTTGGCATTATAACAAAAAAAGATATCCTCCGGCATATGGCCCAGACGGCAAACCAAGACCCCGCTTCAATAATGTTCAACTGAATCTCATAGATGAGGAGAGAGAAGAAACAGAAGAGGAAGTTTATTTGTTGAATAGCACAACTCTTTAACCCGAGGGAGTCGTCTACTTTTTTTTCCTCCTTTACAAAAAAAGAAAGGAAATATAAAAGCCGGGTTTTTGCAACGTGGTTTGCAAATAATGCTGGTGGAATGGAGGAGTTGTTTGGGGAGGGAAAGGAGAGAGAAGGAAAGGAGTGAGGTATTTCCCGCCTAACAGAAAGCAGCCTATCAACTCCTATTGTTCTGCACTGGATGCATTCAGCTGAGGATGTGCCTGATAGTGCAGGCTTGCGCCTCAACAGAGATGACAGCAGAGTCCTCGAGCACCTGGCCTGTTGCTCCAACATTGCAAAGACACATTATCAGTCCCTATTTCTGGAGGGATTACTTTGAATTGAGCCATCTATAAAACTGCAAGGTCTTGCCCTTTTTTTTAAATCAAAACTGTTCTGTTTAATTCATGAATTGTATAGTTAAGCATTACCTTTCTACATTCCAGAAGAGCCTTTATTTCTCTCTCTCTCTCTCCTGAGCTGTAACAAAGCCTCTTTAAATCGGTGTACCCTTTTGAAGCAGTCCTTTCTCATATTGAGATGTACTGTGATTTTACTGAGGTTTCATCACAAGAAGGGAGTGTTTCTTGTGCCATTAACCATGTAGTTTGTACCATCACTAAACGCTTGGAACAGTACACATGCACCACAGCAAAGGTTGATCAAACAGGTAAAATCTCGAAGGAAGCGTGAACGAAGTCTCTCATTGTGTGCCATGTGGCTCAAAACCGAAAACAGTGAAGCTTGTTTTAAAGGATAAACAGTTTTCTTTTTTGTTTTCCTCTCAGACTTTATGGATAATGTGACCTGGTCTTATGCAAATTTTCTATTTCTAAAACTACTATGATATACAAGTGCTGTTCAGCATAATTAAACAAAATGCTGCTGCTTTGACAGTAAAGAGAAGGAAGTATTCTGTTTAAGCTGTATCGGGTATTAATTGCATGTTAAAACACTGGAATTTTTAAAATTGAAATTAGATCAGTCATTCTTTTCTTTTCTCAAGGTATCACATGGCTGACACTGAAGAAGAAATGTAATTCATAACTTGCACTAAATGTATATTTTTTTTCTTAAAATACATTTAAAAATTTACCATTCTTATTATATTTTTATGGATTAAAATTTATAAAATACAGATCAGTTAATATTGCACTTAAGTAATTTTACCTTTTTAATGTGATTTTTATAGAATAACTCAGACTTACAAATATGGAGATATGAACAAAGTTTACAGTGGGAACAAAGGTTTAAAAAGAGGTTGTGGTTCTCTCTCTGTGATCCAGTGTGTACATAAACCTTTCTCTGATCTTTCACTGCCATCCTCAGGATTATGTCTTCTGACCTGTCCATTTTGACCCATTAACTGGAAAGTTGAAAAACTACATTAACTGGAAAGTTGAAAAACTACATTAACTGGAAAACTGAAAAAACTACATTACTTTGGAGAATAAAACCAAAAGTTAGTGTTTACCTTCTTAAAAAAAAAAAAATTAAACAAAAAATTTGAAAACAATAGAATTGCAAAGATAGCAGTTAAAATTTTAATATGAAAATAACCTTTGAATCTCGAGCTAGGTCACATCCATATTTGAAGTGGTCAATGATGGTTTGGACATTTTTTGCAGGATGAGTTAAAATGCACTGGAGTATATTTGGGATTTTTGTTTTTGGAATTGTCTGTTTTAATCACAGTCTTAATTCACATTGGCAAAGGCAGTTTACTCAAAGGACTGGCCTAAATATTCAGTAATTATGCATTTTTGATAGGAAAATGAAGTTTTTGCAAGCAGACATTTTATTTTTGTCTTTTCTTTGGCTGGAGTGCAGTGGGGCATGGTCTTGGCTCACTGCAGGGTTGACCACCTGGGCTCAAGTGATCCTCCCGCCTCAGCCACCCAAGTAGCTGGGACTACAGGCATGCGCCACCATGCCCAGCTACTTTTTTTGTATTTTTAGTAGAGATGGGGTTTTGTCATGTTGCCCAGGCTGGTCTCAACTCCTCAGCTCAAGCAGTCTGCCTGTGTAAGCCTCCCAGAGTGGTGGAATTACAGGCTTGAGCCACTGCGCCTGGCTTAGACAGACATTTTCTGAAACACAACTGGCAATGAGCTGTTTTTACATTTTGAAAGT
Organism: Trachypithecus francoisi; assembly: GCF_009764315.1. Taxonomy (NCBI): domain Eukaryota; kingdom Metazoa; phylum Chordata; class Mammalia; order Primates; family Cercopithecidae; genus Trachypithecus; species Trachypithecus francoisi. The sequence goes on along the minus strand of NW_022680541.1, from coordinate 72,584 downwards.
GATTCTTCACTTCCTAGTTCTTAATTATAATATACCTATTAAGATCTGTAAGGTCCTGAAGACTTATAAGATCATGAAGCCATATAATCATGAGGATTGAAAGTTGAGCAAAATTTTCAGGATTTTGGGAAACATCCTGAGCTGTGCTGTCTGCCTAAGATTAGTCCTTATTACTTCCCTCCTTTGATAGACTTCAAGTTTTCTTCATAGCCCTTTCAAAGTTTTTTGGGCCATCCAGACTAAAATCATTTCTAAATGATAGTTCTGTATATCTCCAACTTGTCTTAAGTGTATTTGCCTCTGTGCAAGGTATTGCTAGACTATGAACTCCTCAGCATGGCTGCTGGATAATTGATTGTCTCGAGTTACAAGCCTTCAAAGGAGAAATCGGTTTCTTTGCAGATAGCTTCATAAAACTTCACATGGAGTTTATTTTCCATATTTCTCTCTTTTATTTCTGCTCCTCCTTTCATTGCCCATCTTGCTTCAGAGACTGACATTTCAGAGTGGATATTAATTAAAGCATTAATTTTCTTTTTTGGTGTATTTCTATCCCTAGCGTGTCTTACTGCTAAAATACAGGAAAAGTGCCGTATTTTTAATGCATTCAGTGGTTTTCTTTGGTGTTATCTGTTCCATTTTCTTTTTCATACATTGAGGTGTGTCTCCTTTTCAACCAAATGATGAAATAGTGGAGACCATGAAATTGTTGTGCCTGGCTAATTGGCAAATTAATTTACCAATATAATAAATGTAGCGCCTTATTTGAATACCCTTTTTGAGAAGGTATGATGAGAATGGGCAAGGGTGTCAGCATCTCTTCTTCTTAATAATTGTTTTCAGTTTTGGTTCACAAAGAATGCTTAGTTTGTTAATCTGTGATGTTACCTAGAGCTGTATTTATCTGTTTTTATTTATACTAGTGTAGTAAAGCTGCATATCATTACAGTAAAAATGATTACTGTGATGAGTTAATCAGAAAATCTATTAAAATCTATATGACAATGTGTGGTTTGGCCTTTAATTATATCTGTAACAGCCCTCCCTCTTCACTGCTGCCCTATGCAGTGTAGGCCGATACGCCTGGCACAGGGAGCCCCAAAAAGGTAATAATTATAATGCTTCTCTCAGGTTACAAAGCATTTCTACACTTTGCAAGCAAGGAGCAATAGAAGTGTAGATAGATGCTGGATTGACAGCAGGATGTTCATACCACCAGCAGTGGTTTAGCGCCCCTGTTTGTCAGTGAAAGCTGCAGATCTACAGAAAACTGATCATTTCAGCTCACTTTCAAAAGTGATTTTTTTTTCTTTTTGCAAGAAAAATTATGCTATTTGCATGAAAAGAGGTAAAACAATTTATTTACACGTCTTTAAAAAATCACCTTGGACATTTGCTAATAGAACTGCCAAAAGAGGGTGGTAAGTAACAACCTTTGAGTAAGATGTGGTCTTTTACTATTAAGCTTTTAGTAAAAATAAACACACTAAAAGTTCAGAGTAGATCATTTATATTCTCTGAGTATTTAACAATTACTGGGCGCCAGGTACTATTCTGTGTTCTTGAAGTTTTCATTCCGGCAGGAAGAGAAATCTATAGTATGTCAGATGGTGATACATATGGATTAGTTCAGCAATTTTTAAAAAATGATTTTTATGTGCTGCACACTGTTAAGAATATACAAAATCGGTCAAGAATCCTCATGGTAATAGTTTTTCTAATGGACAAAAAGTGAAGGTGTGTGCCTGTGTGCACCCACCCCATTTTTATAGAGGGTGATCAGGGAAAGCGGGGATAAGGAAGCATTTGAACAGAAACCTACAGAAAGAGAAGTACGTTTATCTGCGAGAAAAAATGTAAGAAGAGAAAATGGAAAATGCTGTATACAAAGGATTCTCCTGCCAGGTTCAAGGAACACTGAGTGGGTCACTAGCTGGAGAGGGATGAGAGGGAAGAAAGTGATAAGGAAAGAGGTTGGGGGTGTAGGTGTTTGATTTTTATTCTAAATAAAATGAGAAGCCAATGAGGCAGAAAAGTCACATAATCTGACTTAAAATGATCCCTCGGACTACTTTGTTGGGAATAGACTATAAAGCGGTAGAGGTGGAAGCAGGAGACCAGCTAGAAGACTCTTGGAATAATTCAGGTGAGATATGGTAGAGATCTGAACCTGATTGAAGCTGGTGGAGGTGCCGAAAGTGGTTGGATTCTAGACATGTTGAAGGTAGAATAGACAGGACTTGTGAATGGGTTGGACGTAGAGTGTGGTAAGTGAGGAGTCGAGGATGTCTGCCAAGTTTTTGGCTGAGTAATGACAGAACAATGGAATGACCACTGGCCGAGTTGGGAAAGACTTAAGAATAGATTGGGGCTGGGGTGTTGTGTGCAGAGAAATTTTGGTTTTAGACATTGTTTTAAGTGTCTTTTAGACTTCCAAGTGGGGGTATCACATAGGCATTAGCATGTATCAGACTCGAGTTCAGGAGAAAGGCCCAGCCTGAGAGCTACACGGGCGGCATCATCCTGAGACAGGAGAGTATCATGGATTGAGTGCAGACAGAGAAGAGGTACAAGGACTAAGCACTGAAGCATGCTTATGTTTAGATTTGGGGAGGTGAGCCAGCAAATGAGGGAGCCGCCAGTGAGGTTGGGTTGCGAGTAGTGACATTCAAAGAAGGGTATTCCACTGGTGGATTTACTTAAAAATAAGCTGGGTGTGGTAGCTCAGGCCTGTAAATCTAGCACTTCAGGAGGCCAAGGCTGGGCAGGATCATTTGAGCCCAGGAGTTCATGACTAGCCTGGGAAACACAGACCAGGTCTCTACAAAAAATTAAAAAATAAAAATGAGTTGGGCATGGTAGCACATGCCTGTAGTCCTGGCTACTTAGGAGGCTAAGGCAGGAGGATCACTTGAGCCCAGGAATTGGAGGCTGCAGTGAGCTATGATGGTACTACTGCACTCCATCTTGGGTGACAGAGCAAGACCCTGTCTCAAGAAGGGTAGTGCCCTAAACCAAATGAATATTTTAATAGTTTCAAGGAGCGATGATTAACTGTCACGTGTTGCTGATAGGTGAAATAAATGAGGGCTCAAAATGCACCAATGTAGAGAGAACTGATAGCTTCCCCCAGAGCAGGTTCAGCACGATGGTGGCAAGCCAAAGCCTGAAAGCAGTGGGTCCAACAGGAGATTGGAAGAAGATGATTGCAATTCTTCCTGTGAGGTTTCCAGGAAAGTAATGCGTAATAGTTTTAAGATGCTGGATATTATAGCTTCTTCTGCTATTGATAGTTTGACAGGGAAAGTTAATCTGAGAACAATCAGATTTAAGATGCAGGAAATTATAGCCTTTCTGTTAATGATAGGAATGTTTGAGAGGAAAAATAGGCCCTTAAGCAAGCAAGGGAGGATGGGGTCTTGGACACCCATTCAACCTTCATAGAAAGGAGGAAAGGCAGAGTATATGGGGTAGTTGGTAAGGCAGTGGGATTCTGTTGAAGTTATTTTGGTTGCTTCTATTTTCTCAGTGAAATACACTGAGGATGGGAGTTGGGTTTGGGGATTGAGAGATGAGAAAGTAGGATCGATGGGCATCCAGCGTGGCCAACTTGAGGTTAAAATAACACAAGCTGCCATGGTTGTGTTTTTTCTCCAGCCACCTGGTACTGAGCAGACTCTGGTAAGGAATAGGCAGTTTTTAAAACCTGGCTTAAGGTTAACAGATACATACAACAAATGGAGAGAAGGGCAGTGGAGTGGAGGATGTAGGGAGTGATTGTAATGATGGGGAGTAGAATCTAAAGGCTCCGTAAAGAGAATCAGGAATGGAGTGGATGAAGAATGAAAAAAGTGGTTACATTTGTGAACTGTAGGGGACTGTCGTGTTTAAAAATCACTAGAGGGAAAGAGACGGAAGGATGAATGATGATAAGACAGTAGGATGCTTGAGGTTGAGATTTGGGAGGTTTTCATTGGTACTGAGAAGGTACTAGTTTCTAGTTTGTCAGTCAGTCCCTAATCTAGATCATTGAAAGAGTAAGTCGAGGTTAGAGTATTGTAGGGATCACCTACATATATATAATATATATATATATACACACACACACACACACACACACACGTATGTACATCACCCAGGCTGGAGTGCAGTGGCACGATCTCGGCTCACTGTAACCTCTGCCTCCTGGGGTCAAGCAATCCTCCCACCTTAGCCTCCTGAGTAGCTGGGACCACAGGTGTGCACCACCATGCCTGGCTAATCTTTTGTATTTTTTGTAGAGACAAAGAGTTTCACCATGTTGCCCAAGCTGGTCTCGAAATCCTGGCCTTAAGCTACCTGCCCACCTGGGCCTCCCAAAGTGCTGGGATTACAGGTGTGAGCCACCATGTCCAGCCAGACATTAAAATTAATCATGATAGGAATAGTTTGGACAGAATGCCATTAAGCTGGTAAGGTCAGTGTTTGAGGTAATGCAAAGGTCTTAGGACACTGCAGAGTAGTTTATAGCAATGTTTTGTAGCTTTCATTTTTCCTTGGGTGTTATCATCCTACATACATGTTTGAGAGGTTATATAGAAACTCCATTATTGAACTCCGAGAGGTGAGCTTAGCTAAATTTGAACTGGTAATGCTTTTCTGTTAAATCCTGATTGGATCAAAGTTCTTCATTCACGAAAAAGCCTAGGCACTTAAACTGTTCTCAGAGAACAGAGGTATATAGATGCCATTTGGAAGCTACTATAGCCATTGAGTGACCAGATCCTAGGTAGGTAATATTTAGTTAACTAGGTTTAAATGGACTGTGCCTTTAGTGAAGGCAAAAGATAAGGAAGGCTTGGTATCTTCCTGTAGGGAGCTTGCTCTTTAATGAAAAATGTTCACCAGTTGGAAGATCAGTACCTCCTGAAACAGGTTAGTAGCCCTCCGAGTCAACTGGTTGGAGATTGAGACTGGAAATCCACATTTCTTGTTACTGTCTTCAGGAAACCCCATTCACAACTGTATTATCCAAATTATAATCACCATATTCTTAGGGTTTGTGTCCAATTTCTGTCTTGGTTCTGATATGCCCAGCTTCCTGAAGGTACACATTCATGTTAGGTTTCTGTAAGGAATGGATGAAAAACCGATTCACCTTTTTTTGTTCCCTTTCATTTGTTCCTTGATAAGAAATCCTTCTGGAATCCTTATTACTGATCATAAGGCATATAAAAAAATTCTACCAACTACACAGTTGAGATTGTTGGATCACCAATTAGCAAAATTAAAGGAATCTAATATTTCTAGCTAAACAAATCTTTAATGGGAGATACATGAATTTGGATATTTTTTAAATGTGTTAACATTAGGGGCAGTATTTAGAAATAGTGAGCACCTTAGAAACTAAAGAAATCTGAGGAACAAAGCTCGAACTTCTAAAATTTTATTTAAAATTCATGGTCTAAGACTATTTAAGACCAATGTGATTTGGTCACATTTTCTAATAAAATATGTGTGAGTTAATTGTTACTGTAATGTTTTAATATAAAACAAGTTAATAGTTCAGATGGTTCCAGGGCCTGGAGCTACTTACATAATTAAAATGGCAGTTCCTTAAAACCTGAGATCTCCCCATTACAGCTGTAAAAGTTCCTGTTCAGTTATGAAAGGGAAGCTGAAGATGTTTTCAGTTTCATTTTGGTTATTATACAAAATGTGCCTACCTTGAAGAAAGCATCTTACCTGCCTCCAAAGGCAGCATGAACCATTGGCAGAAAGGGACAGATTTTGGTTGTGGCAGAGATTTTTGACCCCAGCAGACTCTTTGTCTGAGAAGTCAAGAATCTTTAACTCCCAGGCGTCTTGTTTCCCAGCTCTTGCCAGTTTGATTCTATCTGGCACTTAAGAACATGTGACAGGGTCATTTTATTCAGGAAGTGCAATTCCAAAGGTTTGCGTTACTGAGGGGGATAGACATCCATAAAATATATGCCCTTAAGAAGCTTGCAGCCTAACTGGGAAGATGAGGAATGCTACTTATATTTAAAATTCTAAGTGTTGTCTTTTAATAGTCTACTCATACCCTTATATAAAAAAGAGTAAGTACCTCAAATATATTTTAAGGGGACAGCTGACAGTAAGAACTTTGGAGAAGTTATTTGAGTAAATCAAGCCAATCTTACAAAACATAGAGGTTTAACTAGATGACTTGGGGGCTTTTGTATCTTGAACTTTATAGAAAGGGGAAAAAGTTTATACGATCCTCAGTCCCATCCATGAAGTTAGCTACTCTGCATTTCATGGTCTGCCCTCTACTTTTTTTTTTTTTGAGACAGATTCTTGCTTTTTTTGTCTAGGCTGGAGTGCAATAGCATGATCTAGGCTCACTGCAACCTCTACCTCCTGGGTTCAAGTGATTCTCCTGCCTCAGCTTCCCAAGTAGCTGGGATTATAGGCATGAGCCACCACACTTAGCTAATTTTGTATATTTAGTAGAGATGGGTTTCACCATGTTGGTCAAGGTAGTCACGAACTCCAAACCTCAGGTGATCTGCCCACCTTATCCTCCCAAAATGCTGGGATTACAGGCGTGAGCCACTGCACCTAGCCCTGCCCCCTACTTTTAAGGTGAAGGACATATCATCAGGTTTAAGGAAAATCTGGATCTAGTAAAACACAGCTGTCCACAGATTCATACTAAAAATCCAGTGAAATCATTTGCAGTGAAAAACTTTAAAATCTAAATTAATGGCATAGTGATTATTATCTTATACTAATACTGTATACTGTGTATCAATATACTAGGCTTTATTAGTAAATGACAGAGTCAGGAGAAGATTGAAAATAATATACCTAATGGGATAACTGGACTACTTGCTGGGAGTCACCTGGAGATACTACCCAAAATGCAGTTTGGGTAGGTCAGGGTCAGGCACCCTGGAAGAGTGCTGATGGTAGTGTCATGAGTTTCCTTCTAAGTTTCCTTCTGTTCCCCTCCTTACCCACTATAAACCCAATCCTTAAAGCTACAGCTATTAACTCAAGAGTCAGAAGAAATATTCTTAGTTGCCCATATGATAAATATTGAAACAGGACTCTGTAAGGATGGTCTAGTTAGCCACAGGCATTAGACAGTGGCTTCCTGTGACATATCAGAGGGTGACTTCAGTTGTCTTCCAAAATGTGATTAGGGTCACCATTTAGATGATTTGACTGCCATTTGCTTGTACATTAAAGAAGGAAAACCAGGCAGAAGAACCTTACAAACGTTTTTAGTAAATGTTTATTTTTTGTATTCCTTAAAAACAAAACAAAAATTACAAGTTAAATACTAGTCCTTTGAAATACTGTACACCAAACAAGCCACCTTACTCATGCAGCAAGTTGGTCTATGTTCTCTTTACTTCTGTTTGCCAGATGATCCTTAACAGTTTCTGCAAACAGATTCCTCTTCAACAGATTATATGCAAGAGGTAAAAGCTGGCCAGCAACTTTATGAAAATACTGAAAAATAAAAATATAACATTAAGCAGAGAACATAGCAGATATCCTAATAAGTAGCAGAAAATATATTAAAAAGCACTTATTTAACAAAGGCTGCTTCCAAAACCATTTTAGCGACACCTTCAAGTGGTTAGTGAACATGATTGAAGGACGGGCGCCTGGCACTCGAAGAGGCAGTCTTGCTGCTCCAGATGACTAATGGCATATCTTGAAAATTAAGAAAACCAAATTAAATCTGAGCTTCCTTATTCCCTCAGGTTTTATCAACTTTTTCTCACCCCAAACAATGCCCACAAATACTTTTTATTCTCTCTGGTGTATTCCCAGTCAAAAGTTTAAGCTTTCTTTTCCCTAATTAATTCTGTAAGAATAGCTATGCTGAAAGTGAGTTTTCAGATCATATTGCCGTTTATCCTCAAGTTCCTTCTCTCCCCCATCCCCAACATGTACCGCCTCCCAATCCCTGTTAAGAGTCACTGCCTTAGGCTTATCAAAAGATTTTAGATTACTGCTATTATCTACATATACCACCTTTTTGCTGATCATAATAAACATTTAGCCCTAACATGTGGTAAGTACTGTGCTAAACCTTTTTATAACTCATACACGTTATTTCATTCTCACAACAATCGAGTTTGCTATTCACTGGTTCACATCTTATGGCTCTACTTATTTATGGCTAGGGCCTCTCTAGGTCAAGTACTATTTGGACTGGTCAATGACTGTCATTCTGGCTGTTAAACATTTTGATTAGTTTTACTGATAACTATCTATGAGGTGGGCAAAGAAAAGTAGTATAATATGGTTTATAGCAGGGTTCTCAAAATGTACACCCCTGACCAGGAGCATCAACATCACTTGGTAACTTGTTGGAAATGCAAATTCTCAGGACCCACCCTAGAACTCAATCAAACTTGCGGAGGGTGGGGAGAGCGCCAGTGTGCGTTTGGACAAGCCTTCCCAGTGACGTTGATGAGTGCTAAAGCTGGAGCTACTGGTTTAGTTTTGCTCCTCTCTTGTGGTCTGTAGAGCAGCAGTGTGACTGTCACCTGGGAGGATGGCAGTCTCAGATCTCATCCCGGACCTACCGATAGAGTGCATTTTAACAGTGTCTGCAGGTGAGTCACATGCATTTTACAGTCTGGGAATTACTGCACTAATTTAGGCACTGACTCTGGAACCAGACTGCCTGTGTGAACCTGGGCAAGATGCTTTGCCTCTCTGTGACTTGGTTACAAAGCAGGTTAAATGAGAATTAAATGATCTGCGGATGGGTGTGCACTTGTGCACTTGTGCAGACATACCTTACAGGTAAAGAAACAGATACAAAGGTGTTGGAAAGCTTGCCCAATCTTACACACTGGGAAGACATGATTTACAGCCAGTCTGGCCCCAGAAACATGACATGCCCGCTACACCTTATTGCCTCTTTGACCTTCAGGCAACTATGGTTGAGTAAGCACTGGTTTAGGTATTCAGTAAAATTTTCTTATTTAATGAGCAATTAGTTAATGGTAAAACAGTATCTCTTATAAAGCTTAAATAATTTAAAGTGTATTTTTCATCTAAGAATTTAAGCACAATAACAAATATCCCCACCACAATGGAAACGAAATGGAGCCTAAGGTGTGTGCACACACCGCCATACCTAGCCCCAAACGTACACACACAGCAAAAAGGCATGTCCCTATAATGTGTCTAATAAGTAAATTCACTTTAATGTAAGCGTGAATGCAAATAATCTTGGTTATTCACCTTTGCCAGAATATAAGATGAATTTGAAACATTTTTTGGACATCTACTTTTTAAAAAATCACTTTAAAACCTTCATTTTGAAATACAAGCTGAATCCCTACCTTACCTCTGCTGGAATTTGGGGGTATAAATGTGCGTGTATTCACGTGTGGAGGTATGTTGCAAGGACAGGAGGGAGGTGTGGCAGTGGGTAGCAGGTGGAGGGTTTTTTTACTCACATGTGAGCCATAGCAAAAGAGGTCCATTCCCAATTCAAGCCCCATGCCATAATCACATTCATCATTAGCAAATTGCACAAAAGTCATCATTTCCTGAATGGGAGCAAAAGCTTTTAGTCTCTCCTCGTCACTTGCAGCCTCAACTATTGCCTTGCAAATTCTCTTGAGGTCAGCTGAAAGAAATCAACAATATAAAAGATTATCTACACAGCTAGAAAATGAATCAGTTGTCAAAGGTAAAAAGACTATAAAGAGGGTTTTTCCTCTTAAGACTTTTTATACTAGTATATTTTGTGCCACCTTAGGTAGTAATCTGCAGCACTTTAATTTAGAATGGCAATTTGGTAATTTTTCTACTTAGGATTCAAGCTTAAAAACAGGTTAACTAGCATTTCTTTGTTAGTGATTATTTCACAGGATTTAGTTCCAGTCATGACCTCGCCAGGCTGGAGTGCAGTGGCACAATCTTGGCTCACTGCAACCTCTGCCTTCCAGGTTCAAGCAATTCTCCTGCCTCAGCCTCCCAAGTAGCTGGGACTACAGGTGCATGCCACCACACCTGGCTAATTTCTGTATTTTCAGTAGAGACAGGGTTTCACCATGTTGGTCAGGATGGTCTCAGTCTCTTGACCTCATGAGCTGCTGCCTCAGCCTCCCAAAGTGCTGGGATTACAGGTGTGAGCCACCGCACCTGGCTACAGTCATGATTTTTTAAAAAGTCTATTCCATGAGTAGAGTTTACATAACTTTTCAGCAGACTAGTCCAGGAGCTGGCAAATTAGGCAGGCAACTCTTCTTACTTCGGATAGTAGTATGCACTCTACAGTCAGAAAACCAAGTATGAAAACCAGTGCCCTCAGCTGGCTGCGGTGGCTCACGCCTGTAATCCCAACACTTGGGGAAGCCAAGGCAGGTAGATCACTTGAGGTCAGGAGTTCAAGACCAGCCTGATCAACATGGTTGAAACTCTCTCTACTAAAATTACAAAAATTAGCTGGGCGTGGTGGCGGGTACCTGTATTCCCAGCTACTCAGGAGGCTGAGGCAGGGGAATCGCTTGAACCCGGGAGGCAGAGGTTCCAGTGAGCTGAGACCCTGTCATTGCACTCCAGCCTGGTCGACAAGAGTGAAAAAAGAAGAGAGGAAAGATGAGAAAGAGGAGAAAGACGACAATGAGGAAAAAGACGACAAAGAGGAGAAAGAAAGAAAAGAAAGAAGAAAAGCGTTATTGTGAGAAGCTTCAAAGGGTTAAGAATAAACTTAGTTGTGATTTGCTCATCATTGTGACGTTAACAAACAGTCAATTATACCTCCTGGCAAACGACACTAAGCCAGGGCAAGAAGGTTAGGTCCTTCACTTTTATGTTTTGCTACACTTCAAAACTAATTAAATACAGAAGGATCTAATGGCTAGAATATTAGACTTGGATATAAAACCCCAGAACCACAACTACAGTAGGGTAACAGGCTTTACTCCCGGGCACTACAATGTAACATCCATCACCCCAAAAGTTTTAGAGACTGCCCATCTCTACAACAAATGTGTTCAACCTTTCCCAAAAGAGACAGTAATCATGCTTTTTAAGCTCTCTCTAAGGAGAGACATGAAGAGAAGATGACTTAGTGTAGAAGCAGAAGGCTGACCAGTAGCTAGGGCCCACACTGGTCCCATCAGAGACTAATTGCCTCTGGCTTCAAAGAGGAGATATGGGACAGATCAGCCTGTCTAAGAGAGATACAATGTGGGCTACACATTTTTTCCAGTATCCACATGAAAAAAGAAACAGGTGGGGCAGGAGGAGTAGTTAAAAAAAAAATAACAAAAAAACAGGTGAAATTAAGATATTTTATTTAATCCATATTTCCAAAGTAGTATTACATCAACATATAATAAATGTAACAAATATTTAATCCTATTTTAATTTACAAACTTAAACTAATTAAAATTATACAAAATTACAGGCCAGGTACAGTGGCTCACACCTATAATCCCAACACTTTGGGAAGCCGAGGTGGGTCGATCACATGAGCCCAGGAGTTCGAGACCAGCATGGGCAACAGAGTGAGACCCTGTCTCTGCAGCACAAAACAAAACAAAACAAAACAAAACAAAAAAAACACCAATTAGCCAGGCATGATGGTGCACACCTGTAGTCCCAGCTACTCGGGAGGCCGAGATAGGATAATTGCACCACTGTGCTCCATCCTGGGTGACAGAGTGAGACCCTGTCACGCACGCACACACAAAAATAAAATAAAAAATAAATAAATACAAGTTACAAATTTTGTTGCAGTCGCCACATGTGAGGCACTCAGTGGTCATCACACTGGACAGCTCAGCCACATTCATCTTCCCTATGACACTCCTCTAAGAGGCAGGGGTACAGAGAAAACAGGTCCATATGAATAGCTGCCATCTAAGACATCTCTGTCTACTGGCTGGAGACGCTGCACAGTAAAGTTTGAGAAGAACTGCTTTAGAGAACTGGTTTAAATGCAGATGTCCAGGTCACAGCCCCAGAGACTGGTAACTACCAGGCTAGCTCTGTTCTGAAAAACAGGTGGCCAAATACGTGCGTTAGGCAGGAATACGTGGTTCCTTGAGAAGGTGCTAAGTTTGATTTCCCTTTAAGTTTTATCCTCCCAGAAGAGGATGATCAATAAAGGAATACCAGAAGGGCTGTTCACAATAAGGGAATGGAGACAAGGGGAAAAGAGTTGAGAAGCAATTTTAATTCTGGATGTTCAGTGCAGCAATAATTACGTTATGTGCAGTGGTCCATTTTGAAAGTGTTTTTATACTTATAGATGAAGTAGTTCAGGATCTTGGGCTTCTGAAAGCTAAATCATTTTTATATGCAGATGAAAAAATGTTCACAAAGAACCATAAAAACACACACAATTTCAATAATTACTGTTTTGCAAGTTGACTGTAACATCAAAGGTTCGGAAACAGTTCCCAGAAAGTAGACAACCGGTTAAAATTCTTTAAATTCTTAAAAATAATTACCAAATTTTGAGCACTGAGGCAAGCATTTTGCTAAGTATCTTAATACTTGTTTATGCCCCAAATTCCTTTATGAAGTGCATACGATTAACTTCATTTTTACAGATGAAAAAGACAAGGTTTCACAGGATTAAGTAATTTGTTCAAGGCCACACAGCTACAAACTTGGTTTTAATTCAGGAATGATGGACTCTAAAACCTAAGCTTACTCTTTATTACTAAGGTCTAGTGACCGTGTCACAAAAGGTATGTGGACATACCTTCTTCCAATATAAGCAAAACCTTCCTCCACATGCATTACCATATATGCACGTGTTTACATATGAAATATGTTACCATCTGTTTCAGGGAGCTCTCTGTCCCCGACATCATTTTCATCTACTGGAACAACCAAGCCTGCACAATCAAAGGTCTTTGTCACAACCCACATTAAAGAAAAGAATAAAATGTAATCATGGTAAACAGACATTAAAAAAAAAACCAAATACATAACCCTCAACATTTCTGCTCAAATGTAACATTCAATGACATTTTATTTCAGTAAATTTGGACTCTAGGGTAAAAATTTAACACTATTTTTTTCTTGAAAAGTAGCTAAAAGTTAAACACTTGAAGTAACCACAGAACTGTGAAATACTTGGCTTTTCTTAATTGTGCCAGTCACTTGGAAGTCTGCATCCTGATTTGTTAAAGAAGAACTCAATACATCCTAGAAGGCAAGCCAAAATATCAGTTTCCTCTAAGGTCAAAGTACCTTCTTGGTAGAAAGCACAGAGGAACCTGGGTCTAAAAGAAAAAGAGTAAGAAACAGTTTTTGTCAGCAAGAAGACATGATAGGACAGGACTCCTCTCATCCATCCTGCCAAATTCAGACCCCCCTATTTTTACCTGGAACAGTTAGGCTTGTTTGCAAACTTCCCAAAAGTAGGGCAGCTTCTAGGTTTGTGGTGTCCTTTATGGAGGCAAATCACATAACCAGTGAGCTTTCATTAAGTGGTAGTCTTCAAAGACAAAAACAGGCCCAACTACAACTACCACCATAACCCTTCCAGTTTCCATTCTCCCTGTAGCTCATGTTAGTGGCATTATTTTTAGGTCTTTCCTTAGCGAAACATTTGTACAAATATTCCACTTCTTTTTGCAATTCAGTGAAAAGTTTCCAAGGCAGAGGAAGGACACAACCCAAAAACCAAACTCCAGTTTTAAAGGCCTCTCACCTAAGTCTCTATATCGTAAAGCTTTTTTCTCTCTCATCTTCCTATTCTCCCAGTCTCTTGCTTTTTTCATTATCCTTTATTAAGCTGCCAGAAAGGGTAGATTATTCAAAGGAAGTTATCAGAGAACTGCTTACCACTTGGGAAAAAAATGAAGTAATTGTCTTCTATCTTAATCTATCGAGATAATCTGCAGCTAGATTTCAGAATTAAATGTAAAAATAAAACCATAAAACTACTAGAAGGTAAATTTAAAAAAATAATTTTGTGATAGAGAAGAGTTAACTATATAAAAACAAAAAGTCTATCCGGTGAAATCAAGTACACAAGACTAACTGATAAAATATATCTGTAAAATGTAACAGTAGATAAAAATTAATGTCTTTAAACTATAAGAGAGTCTAACCAAGGAAAAGACTAACATCCAAATTAGAACACATGTAAGAAAAAGACTAATTCTAACCCTGATAGAGAAATGGGCAGAGTTCAGGCAGTTAAAAAAAAAAAAATACAATGGCCAACAGAGAAGTGAAAAGTATTTAACGTCCTTTATAATTAAAGAAATTTTAATTAAAACAGTGCAAAATTTTACACCTACCAGCATGGAAAAAACTAAAAAGACTAAAGAAAACCCCACAAAATGAGAAACAAGCAAAGAAAAACTATAAACACACATATACACACATACACACACACGAACTACTTTGGACCTGGCAATACTATGTCTAGGAATTTCTTCTAAAAAAATAACCAGATAAGTAAGAGACTAAAGGTATAAAAGGATATCTATGGCAGGACTGTATTTGTGAAAAATCTTAAGCAACCCAGACTTTGAACACCTAAGCACAGTATTCTGCAGCCACTCAAAATTATGAGGTAGATCTTAAATTGGCAATATGAAATGATAAACATACCATATTCATAAGTGTAAAAAGCAGGACATAAAGCAGTAATAATGAAAGAAAAAGATAGCAGTGCTATAGTTGCCAACTCAGGCTGCCCAACACACAGTAAGAATGACGGTATATGTTCAGATTTTTCACGGATGATTACCTGTACTAATTGTCCATAAAGAGGTATCAATTAAGAAGTCAACAGAATCATAATTTTATTAAGAAATTAAGAAGAATAAGATTACAAATTTAGAAAAACCGTATGGGGTGGGTGGCATCCTGAAGCATCGGATCACAGGTGGATGGAGTGCCACACCATCATTTTAAGCATCATTTAACCAATGTTCCTTATGAAGAAATCTAGGTACGGAAAAGGTGAAGTGGCAGAGAGCCAGTTAGTAAGAAGATGGGGTGGAAAGAATGCTAAATATGGAAAATATGAAGTTGGGTTTTACATGTGTCATTTAAGATTTTGGACAAGACACAAAACCTCTATAACCTTCAATTTACTCATCTATAAAACAGGATAATTCCAACTTTGCAGATTTGTTGTAGGGAGTCAAATGATATAACTCATAAAGACTCTGCATTCCAAAGTACACTCTAAGTTACTGTCAGTATAAAAACACTGATTTCTAGTGTGCTGCACAGTGCTGTATCATACTAGAATGGATATATTCTTACACTCACACAGAAGAACAAAGCCACTAACTCACATATACTAGTGGAATTGAATTCTTCAGTAGAAAAATATGAATTCAATGAAGCGCTCACAAAAACAATAAAAGAACGACCTTACATATAACAGAAAAGGGTTTGAAAGCATAATCATCAACAGGGGAGGGTTAAAAACATGATTGTCTTGTAAGTTCTTTTTTGTCTTTGTTTTTACCAGCTGTTTTGTATAAAAAACAAATACTAAAATGAAACTTCATGGGGGAGGGGTCTAGGACAAAAATATCTAAGAAATTTCAAACTCAATCATATCTTATTTATGGGGAAGAATTAAAATCTCCTCTGAAATAAAGTATAGCTTGTGGTAGAAAAATAAAAAAAGACTGATTAAATAATTTGCTAACAGCTATTATGTGTATGGATGCTCAGACTTTAGTCAAAACAAATTAGGAATACATTAACTAGGTTACAACTACTCTTCCTCCCAGTCACAAAGTGGGAGAAGCTTCCTACGATAACTAGAAAGGTGAAGAGCAATATAAAACCTTAATTTTTAAAATGCCATGTTGTAATGGGTTTCATTAAAATGTACGTTTTAAGGAACTTTCCAGTCTATAGGACTAAAGAGTGCCTAGAACTTATCAGAATATCACCCTTGAAGCTGAATCAAGATCAGAGAAGGAACTAAAGTAGGATTTAATGCCTAAGTACACTAAGGTACTTCATTACCAGTGCTAGTTTATTAAGGAATAACAAGTTCTCCATTTAACTAGAACATTCAGATGAACCAGCAAGAACAGACAAACAGTGAGACGCTGGAGGAGACTGGGGAGCCCTCATTCCAGTGACAAGTGTTATTTTTCCCCCAGAGGCCAGAAGAACAAACTCCTACAGAATTCTCATTTACTCCAAAGCAGAAATCTTCCAGCTTGTCATTAACTTAATCTGAAATCTATAGCTGAAAACTAAAAGAATCCAACACTAAGAAGTATTTGCTCCTTTACAAAATTCTCCCCTTACACTGCAGACATTAGGAGAGATGCAAAAGGAAGTGATGAGATCAATAAGGAAAAAGGAAGAAGCATTGCTGATATAAATATTTACTGAAGAAAACGTACCTATGTAAATTTCATTATGTACAAAGCAGCTTTCACTTAACGTTATGAAGTGATTAACTGATAAAACAAGATTAAAAGAGTGGTAAATACCGGCATGAGTTACTCAACCACAGCAGTGATATCACCAGTGATGCAATTCAACCAGTGTACCAACCCAAAGGAGCCATCTGACCCCCATTTCACTGCCATCCTCCTGGCACCCCTAAGGGACAGCATCCAGCTCTTAAGATAGGGCTAGAGAAGAGAAGGGCAGGGTAGAGATGGGAAGGATTCAAGAGGGGAAAAAAATCTGCTAAATAGCAAAACAGAGGCCAACAGACTGAAGTCATACTTTCTTTTTTTTTTTTTTTTTTTTTTTGAGACAAAGTCTTGCTCTGTTGCCCAGGCTAGGGTGGAGTGGCCGGATCTCAGCTCACTGCAAGCTCTGCCTCCCGGGTTCACGCCATTCTCCTGCCTCAGCCTCCCAAGTAGCTGGGACTACAGGTGCCCGCCACCTCGCCCGGCTAGCTTTTTGTATTTTTAGTAGAGACGGGGTTTCACCGTGTTAGCCAGGATGGTCTCGATCTCCTGACCTCGTGATCTGCCCGTCTTGGCCTCCCAAAGTACTGGGATTACAGGCTTGAGCCACCACGCCCGGCCATACTTTCTTATCTCTCTGTTTCATCTTCATGGTTCTCCGTTCCAGGGAGTACCCCAGTTCTCTGGCTGTTTCTGTGAGTTTTTCATCTGTTTTTCAAGAGATTGGTTTTCTTTTCATCTGTTACTTCTTTATGTTTTTTTTCATCAAAAGTAATCTGAAAAAGAAGTAAAAGTCCTCATTATGTTGCAGGCCACTATACTAAGTACAAAGACCGTTGGAAGTTGAGCCAACTTAAAAATGTCAAATTCCATGAAAGAATAAGTCCACAGAATACTTACCAACACTTTTCTCAAGATCCCTAGTAGTTTTCTTCAAATACGAGAAAAGCAATATTAATAAAAACTGCCAGTCACAGAAAGAGAAAACATGATTCAAATTTATATCAGCACTCTAATGTCTGCAATAAAGATATAACGAATAGTTACAAAACTGAGATTAATCAAATTTTAAGTTGTATTACTTGATACTAAGATATGGCATACTACTTCGGAGAAGTCTGACCTAACAGAAAAAAAAGTAGACATCAAAAAAAATTTTCAGGGGCCAGGCGTGGTGGCTTACGCCTGTAACTCCAGCACTTTGGGAGGCTGAAGTGGGCGGATCACTCAAGGTCAGGAGTTTGAGACCAACCTGGGCAACATGGTGAAACCCTGTCTTCACTAAAAATACAAAAATTAGCCGGGTGTGGTGGCATGTGCCTGTATTCACAGCTACTCAGGAGGCTGAGGCATGAGAATCGCTTGAATCTGGAAGGTGGGGGTTGCAGTGAGCTGAAATTGTGTCACTGCACTCCAGCCTAAGACTGTCTCAAAAAACAAAAAAATGAAATTTTTTTTTTTTTTTGAGACAGAGTTTTGCTCTTGTTGCCCAGGCTGGAGTGCAATGGCAGGGTCTCAGCTTACTGCACCCTCTGCCTCCCTGGTTCAAGTGATTCTCCTGCCTCAGCCTCCCGAGTAGCTGGGATTATAGGTGCATGCCACCATGCTCAGCTAATTTTTGTATTTTTAGTAGAGACAGAGTTTCACTATGTTGGCTGGGCTGGTATTGAACTCCTGACCTCAGGTGATCTGCCCACCTCGGCCTCCCAAAGTGCTGGGATTACAGGCATGAACCACTGCACCTGGCCTTTTTTTTTTCATTTTTAAAGAAACAGAGGACACTGTTACAATAAGGTCAACAGATTTTTTTTTTTTAATGTTGAAATTTGTGTTAAGAAAAATTTAGAACACGTAAAAGGAAAGCAAAGCTACTTTATAAGCTTATACAAAAGAATAATCCAAAGTAGTTTTCAAAAGTATGTAAATATACAGCATGCTAATGCCACTTATGGAAATAATTTTATATTTTATCACAAACGGTTAAGATTTTTGCCATCAATGTAAAAGGTCAGGAGTAAAGTGAAGAGCGGGAAGGGGTGCCAGACTCCCAGGAAGAAAGGTGCAGGGAGTAACAACTCCTAGGAAGAAACTCACTTTCATTCACTGCCGGCATCTGAGAGTTTGTAGTACTCCCTACAACACTGTTATCAAAGGGCTTAGAACATTTATAGTGGGTGCTAGTCTTAGCTTCATCTTATTTATCAGGAAAAAAAAAAAAGGGCAAAGAAGATAATCAACTTACCCAAGTTCAGAGAGCTAGTGGATTAAACCAGTAGAGTTACCAGTACAGCTGGTAGATTAAAGTGCCACACACTATTCACAATAGCAAAGACTTGGAACCAACCCAAATGTCCATCAATGATAGACTGGATTAAGAAACTGTGGCACATATTACTATGCAGCCATAAGAAAAGGATGAGTTCATATCCTTTGCAGGAACATGGATGAAGCTGGAAACCATCACTCTGAGCAAACTATCACAAGGACAGAAAACCAAACACTGCATGTTCTCACTCATAGGTGGGAAGTGAACAATGAGGTCACTTGGACACAGGGCAGAGAACATCACACACTGGGGCCTGTCAGGCAGTAGGGGGCTGGGGGAGGGATAGCATCAGGAGAAATACCTAATGTAAATGATGAGTTGATGGGTGCAGCAAACCAGCATGGCACATGTATACCTATGTATCAAACCTGCACATTCTGCACATGTGCCCTAGAACTTAAAGTATAATAATAAAAATAAAGTGTCACAGAAACCCAAGCCACCAAAATCTAACTTCTGATTACAGCACACAGTTACACTAAATCTTACCTTCAATTATTACCAGCTGTATGTCTAGAGGATATGTTTATATCAATCATAAAATGCAAATTTGATGTCAGTCCTATGTGAATCAATGTTTACAGTCTTCCTCAACACTCTGGCATGGCATATATCCATTCAAGTACCCTGTGCCATGTATTTCCACACTTTCACACACATACTGCTCCCTTACCTAAAACATCCTTCTTCCCATTCTTTCTAGTAAGTTCTTAGGCATCCATCAAAGCCCACATAAAATATCCTCTTTTACGTCCGCCACTATTGAAGGTACTTGGTAGCTGCCTTCCCATACATATGACATTGTCATGAACTATCTCTAAGTTTTTGTCTCTACCGAAACCTACTCTAACACTTTCCTGTGTGATGCTTAAAGATAAGCTGCAATGTGCAACTGAAGCCATAACCATGAACATGAACATTTTGTGCTGTGACTTTAAACCCATTAGAATGTATTTAACACAAACGAATTTGTACCTATGCATGTTATATGGCATCATGCAATAGCCCTTTGGAAATAGTGGTTCACTAAGTTATACAGATGGAAGTGTTGAAACTTACATATCAAATTCACTCCATTACATAACATTGTGAAAAAAAAGCGATTGAGCTCAGTAGTATAACAAGTTTCTCAATCTAATTTTTATTTGAAACCTGGAATTTTATCACTGGCAAAAAATATAGTCAGTCAGTTGTTTTCTTTGGTTCATTTGGGAGAATTACTGCCAGTATCTACACCCAAATAACCAGAGTTTGTCAATGAGTCACTCTTTCCAAAAGTGGGGAAAAGTTCATCTCAAAACTCAATCACACAAGGGCTTTTTCTCCCCCTTGAGACAAACCACAGTACTTCAGTATGAGAAATGCTTTCTATGTATTTCCTATTTCATCACAGAATGTTAAAGAGATGTACTCAATGGCAGACATCTAATACATGTATACTCCATCACTGACTTTTCTCAGGCACAGGGTCTTGCTACGTCGCTTAGGATGAGCTTGAACTCCTGGGCTCGAGCAATGCTCCCACCTCAACATCCTGAGTAGCCACCATGCCTGGCTCCATCACAAACATTTTTAAATACATTTGCATGTTCCTGCTGTGAATAATGCAACGACTGCTGCTACTCTGGTGGCACTACCTTGATTCCTGCCAAGGTGACAACAGTATTATCCACCATTACCTTTGTGCCATTGGTGCAAAAATAACATTTTATTATCACAAATAGTTTTGACCCTAAGGGTCCCTGACCCAAGGTCAAAACTATTTACCTCAGCTATTTTAGGAAAAAAAATAAGGCAGAAGGAAAAAAAAAAAATTCCTAATTTTGTTGTTCAAGGATATTTAAAAATTATGTTTACTTCCATATGCATTAGACAGTATGAAATGGAATCATTCTACATTATTGTTATTTGCCCACTTCATAACAAATTCAACAAATCAATAACAAGGTATTATAGTATATGGATAGTTTATATGTACCTAATCTTCCCTATTGCTGGATATGTTGCCAATTTTTCATTTGATAAACAATCTGTAATAAACACACATATTTCTGTACCTGTCCAAAATCCCTTTGATGAATATCTATAAGTGGAATTGCTAACTTAAGGGTATAAATGTGTACTTCACATGGTACCTGGCAATGTCATCTGTCAAGAAATCGTAGAATACGGTGGTTGAAACATTTTTCAAACTGCTTTCTACAAAGGTTTTACCAATTAACACATCAGTAAGGGTTCTTATACCCTAATCATCCTTGGTTATTACTATTGTTTAACCTTTAAAAATCTTTGCTGGCTTAATTTTCATTTCTTTAGTTACTATTAAATCTTGCAGACACAAGATTTAGTAACAACTAAAGACAATAAAAATGTGTTGATCAAAGGTATGCCTTGAAAGACCTTATTCAGTCTGCCATAAAAATAAATTTTAAAATATATAAAGAAATCAAGTGTTCTGATTAGCTGATTTAAGGAGGTGGTACCCAAAAAACTAAAACCGTTATAATACTTAGAAGTACTAAAATAGGCCGGGCGCGGTGGCTCAAGCCTGTAATCCCAGCACTTTGGGAGGCCGAGACAGGCGGATCACGAGGTCAGGAGATCGAGACCATCCTGGCTAACATGGTGAAACCCCGTCTCTACTAAAAAATACAAAAAACTAGCCGGGCGAGGTGGCGGGCGCCTGTAGTCCCAGCTACTCGGGAGGCTGAGGCAGGAGAATGGCATAAACCCGGGAGGCAGAGCTTGCAGTGAGCTGAGATCCAGCCACTGCACTCCAGCCTGGGCGACAGAGCGAGACTCCGTCTCAAAAAAAAAAAAAAAGAAGAAGTACTAAAATAGTTATATCTCAAGTAACTTTTTACCCCTGTTTTTGAGATGAATTATTGGAGGTAGTTCCTCAAATACTCACTTTCTGATCTTCACCTAAATTATAAATATTATCGCCCATGCATTTTTTTTTCTTTTTCATTGTCTGTGTTCTCCAATTAGCTTAAAAAAAAAAAAAAAAAGATACCAGAAGAGTCTTGGGTTATGTTAGATGACCACCACTATGTTATCTTTCTTTTTAAAAAAGATTCAAACATGACTAATAATACAAATGAAAAGTTAGGCTTGTTTTTTAAAAAGAGACAGTCTCACTATGTTGCCCAGCCTGAAAAAAATTAGGTGTTTTTAGGTGCCAAAGTATTGTAGAATGAATATTTATGGAGCATTTACTATGAAGCAGATACTGTGCACAAAACAAAGCCTCTGCCCTCATGGAGCTTACATGCTAGTGCAAGAGACAGACAATAAGCAACAGTTTCTAATAAAGATGGCACCAATTTAAATTGAACAATAAATCCAAAGAGTTTAAAAGAACTTATAAATCACAAATACCAAGCAAGGTTTTATAGGAAACTGAGAGGTATTAGAAAACAAAGAACATTTTTGGACATCTACAATGTAGTTGCCCTGTAGATACACCAGTATGTACGTAGCACAGTCTAGTGGTTGTACTAGGTTGATTTAGTTTGAATTTGCTTTACTGCAAATTTGTATTATCAAATCCCAGGGAACAAAAACCCTTTAAAGAGACAGTCAAAGAAAGAGACTAAAAGAGGTCAAAGAAAAGATAATCTACTTGTATTTGAAGCGATAAAGTTTGCTTTCTTCATTACAATGCAAACTACACAGCGGCTGACAAGTAAAATGGCTGCAAGTCATGTCTGTGGCTGATATAGCAGACTGGCACACTCAGCTCTATTCCAACCACTTCCCATGAAAGTTTGCTGCATTTCCCTTACTACTCTTTAGCTCAGGCTCCACATGGGACCTAGCTTCTTCCAAGCAGCTGCAATACTTTCAAATTTCTGAGGCAGAAGAGATACCAGGTAGAGGCTGTGCTGCCACGATCTCCATCAGTGAGCACAGCTGTAGAGGCATCTGAGGGTTGTGCAGCAGCTGTAGCTGAGATCCCAGCACCTGGTTCTTAGCCTCAGGCGGGCTGAGAGGCAAAGGGTAGGGCATCCATTTACCTGGCCCAGATTAAACCAAAGATAATGTGGTCCGAGAGCCACTCGTTGTGGTAGCAGTTCTCGATTTCCCAGCTTCCTGATGGTGGCAGAGACATAAAATCCACTGTGAGGCACACAACTGTCATTCCTGGGAGCTCAGCCTGCTCCCTCAACCCCTCCAAGGATTTTATGACCACCTCTTTTTACTTTATTAAGCCTTTCTGTTTGAACTGTATACAAGTAATGAACTCCTAACAAGCGTTTAAAATCAGATGTCTAACAAAACTGTTCATGTTGCCATGGAATACCTGAGGTCAAGTATTATTTTCTTTAAGTAAAATAGTTACATAAGAGGTGTATTTTTTGGTGAAGAGTGACAAAATAACAGTATAGATAAGACTACCTGCAAAAGTCATGGAAATTATCTCTAGAAAGCTACAGTTATGGGCTTGCCTCAAATCCGCTTGGTTTTTTATGGAGAGAGAGTCTCACTCTGTCACTCAGGTTGGAATATAGTGGCGCTATCTCGGCTCACTGCAACCTCTGCCTCCTGTGTTCAAGAGATCCTCCTGCCTCAGCCTCCTGAGTAGCTGGGATTGCAGGTGTGTGCCACCATGCCCCCAGCTAATTTTTGTATTTTGAGTAGCGATGGGGTTTCCCCATGTTGTCCAGGCTGGTCTTGAACCCCTGACCTAAGCGATCTGCCCACCTCAGCCTCCCAAAGTGCTGGAATTACAGTTGTGAGCCACTGCGCCCTGCCCCTCAAACCCCCTTTGTAATGAACTAATATAGTATATAAGAGAGATTGAAATAAAATATATAAAATATATAAAATATATATTTTATATATTATAAATTATATATATTTATAAATTATATATATATTATATATTATATATAAATTATATATATATTTATAAATATATAAATTATATATTATATATATATTTTATAATATAAAACTAATATAGTATATAAGAGAGATTGAAATAAAATATATAAAATATATAAATATAAGAGAAATTGAAATAAAATATTCTTACTTGACTGCAGCAAATACATTATCTCCATTTGGAACAATTATACAATTTTTCTTTGCTTCATTTATACCAACATATACAGGAAGTTCATCAGGAGAATCCCTGTGTAAGCAAAAGACATCAAAAATTTAGCTGCCCTTAATTTATATTATCAGGCAAGTGGGATTTCAGGTCTATAGACAACAATTTACACCTATTTTTTTTTCCTTTTTTGAGGCCTTTTTTTTTTAATCATACTAAAGTTTATTGATTACATCAAACAAAAATGTCCGTAATGGAAAAGGCAAGTTGCAGTCATAAAAGATGGCATTCATATTCATTTTAGAAAGCAACAACAGAGATGTAAAAAATTGCTTAAGTGAAAAATGTAATATTGCAGTCCCATTTTGCAAGCTGAAAAATTATGTTGTCAACACGCATAAAATCTGCACATTTACATACCACATGTTAAAAAATTCCATCACTACAGTATTATAAATATTGCAAAGTTAGGCTTACATTTATACGGTTGCTGGTGTATATGTAGTAGATATGGAATAAATGTTTTCAGTTTAGTAGGTAACAACCTCAAACAATGGACAATAGCTGTGAAAATTACAAAGACATTTCAATAGCTCAAAATTATTCAAATTATAGGTACATCATCCTATTATTATACTTTTTTACCTTTCTCTGTCACAAATAGGATGATTACATTGTAGTGCTAGGAATACGGCATGGTCTACTTCAAATTATTTGATCTGCTAACCCCACACTAGTCATTTTTTAGCTCTTCAGTAAAATATCTTTCAAAAAGGAAAGCCAGGTCCCTCCCAAGGATCTAGGTTGAGGCCTTTTTTTTTTATAAGGGCATTTTTTTTTTAAATGAAACAAAAGTTTTAAGCTCCAAGTTTCTTAGGAGTATCTATGATAAATCTTATATAACAGAACCTAAAACTAAGATTCTTAGGACCTAGTTGCTTTTATACTCAAATACAAAAAAACGGAAAAACAAGAAAAAGGTTTGTAAAACATTAGAGATGAAAGGATCCTATTCATGTGTATAACCAAATCCTTTTATTTTAAAATTGAGGAAACAAATACTGAGAGGTTAAATCACTCAGCCAAGGTCCTAGTAAGTCAGGACGCTGGCTACAGTATAATTCAATTCGTAGCCCCAGGTGCATTCTACTGTACCACAGCACTTCTCCCTGGGAATGTTCCTTCTATTACCTTACATTTAATCTTCACTTTAAAGAATAGCATCTCTACTGGTACAAACGGACAAATTTTCCTCCTGGAGTTTCTCTATTTCTTAACCTTCTAAGTATTTTGCATGCATTCATTTAATTCTCATAATATTCCTATCAGGTATGTACAGTTATCCCTATTGTTACCAGACAGGAAACCGAGTCACAGAAAGTCACAGTCACTAATGATACAGGGTCACACAGATAATAAATAAGAGGACCAGTGTGACTCCAGAGACCACTCTTAACTACCATCTGCCACTCTGGCACCTGGCAGTACACGGTTTATTAAGCACAGCTGCTCTAAATTATCTTTCTTGGGCCACACGCGCTCTTCTGAACCCAAAAGGGAAAAAAGTTTACCAGGAAAGGAAAAATCAGTGAGATTAAACCTAGAGTTTACCCATCCTAGGGAAGGTGAAAATGGTAACAGCAAGAACAACAGATGACTCATCCATCCATCAGCAGGGGAAAATATGCCTTTCACCTTGGATGACTCCCTGAAACTATTGCTACGAAATAAAAGATGAAATGCTCCTATTATTGCAAATACAAAATTGCATGCAGGATTGTATAAAGACGATGCCAGGTTGGTCTGCCAGAATGAGCCAACAGCGTGTGATGTGCTTCCCCCTGCAGAAAGCCTATGAATGGACGTGCAGTCAGGGAGGTTTCACATCACCAAGATTCCTATCCCGGAAAAGCAGTTGTTCATAGCTCTAGGAATGGAATGCGACCTCGTGGAGAGCCTACAAACGGACACATGGGGGGGCGCCTGTCCATATGGATAAGATAGGGCTATAAACGCCCTCATCTTGCCACGGCTCTTCTAGGCCTCTTTAGGGTTAAGACATACTCCCTTCTGAGAATTTCTGGTCTAACCGGTTGTCTAGCTTCATGTCCTGTTTCTATGGATTGTTTGTAACCAGCTTTTGCTGCAACTGTTGCTGCTGATTAATATCTTGCTAATCATAGGTTATGGAAAGACCATGGTTCTGTTTTAAGGCTCTGTTAGAAATGACTGATGCACACACTATACTGTAAATCCTTATCTCTATATACTGTACTTCTGCATACAAATGTTATGTTAAAGAATTACTTCATTCCCAGGTGACCATCTCACCTCATAATCAAACGACTCTAAATCCCTCACTAACCTACCCCCGCCCTCACTAAACTTAATAATAAACACTGGTATTTCCAGTGTATTGGTGGCACACGGGACCAGAAGGCGGTGACCCCCCTGGACCCAGCTTTCACTATCTTGTGTGTGTCTATTATTTCTCGAACTGCTGATCCACCCGGGAACAAAGAGAGAGCCCCGTTGCATTGCAGGCTGCTGGCCAGATCCCGCAATATCTGGCGCCCAAGGTGGCCTTCTTTGTTCCTCTGCTCAGTGCACTCTGAGTACGGGTTCATGACAACTAGTCTTCAGTCTCAACAGTAAGGTCTCCAGGTATGCTTTTTCCAACTCTCCCCTCTTTTCGGGTTTGTCAACTGGTATTATTCCAAGGTTATTATGGGACAATCACAGTCTAAACACCAGGCTTATCTGTATTTTATTAAACTTCTTAAACAGGATAGAATCAAGGCTGATTCCAATAACCTTATTCTCTTATTTCAGACAATTGTAAAACATTTTCCTTGGTTCCCTGACAAAGGTTCTATGGACCTATCAGACTGGGATAGAGTTGGCGCCACGCTCTGCCAACTCATGAGAGATGGTGTTTTACTTCCTATTTCTGTTTGGATTGACTGGGCTCTTATTCGTGTTGCTTTACTTCCTTTTCAGTTTGGTGATCCTCTTCAACTGCCACAAGTTAACGCAGATGGTGAGCCGCTCCCTTTACCTCGGGTAGCTGACCCCCCTACTAGCCCTCCTTCTGATCATGAGGAAGAATTCGATCTCTCCTTGTTTTCTCCCCAAGAGGAGGAACCTGGAGATGATCCCCTCCCTCTGCCTCCAATCTTGGAACTTGTATATGTTAACTCTTCTTCTACTAAGCCGTTGCCCCCTCTGCCAGAGGAGGATGTACGGCATTCATCTGAATGGCCTGTTTCTCATTCCTCTCATCCTTTTGAACCTCTCCCCTCTTCTAAGCCTACTGTTTCTTTCGACGTTCCAGGACCCCTTCTTTCAGAGAAAGGCTTGGCTCCCTCACTCTCCTTCTCTTCCTCTGCCCCTGCACAATGTATGTATGAGTCACCTCTCTGGGTAGAGCAGTGGATGTTTTCCAAACACAAGTTGGAGGCATTAATTGAAACCATTAATGACTTACTACAAGCAAACACTATGGAGCCCTCCTTGTCTCCATGGAACTCGCCTGTTTGTTGCACAAAAAACATCAGGAAAATGGAGGAAGGTAACAGACTTGAGAGCCGTTAATGCAGTTATTAAACCTATGGGGGGTGTTACAACTCGGTATGCCCTCCCACTCCATGATTCCTAGGGAATGGCCTTTAATTATCATTGATCTTAAAGACTGCTTTTTTCGTATTCCTTTAGACAAGTCAGACCATGAAAAATTTGCTTTCACTACACCTTCCATTAACAATTCAGCTCCCACAGCCAGATATCAATGGAAAGTTTTACCTCAAGGAATGATTAACAGTCCTGCTATTTGTCAGTTGTTTGTCAGTACTGTGTTACAACCTGTCCGACAGACTTTTAAAAATAATTACATTTTTCATTATATGGATGATATACTGATTGCTCCTCCCACTAAAGATGAATTAATTCAATGTTTTACCTCTTTAAAATTAGCTGTTGCCAATGCAAGACTCCACATTGCTCCTGATAAAATTCAACAAGCCACTCCTTTTCTATACTTAGGAATGCAGCTAGAAGCTCGCTCCATTAAGCCCCAAAAAGTCCAACTTCGTACTGACAATTTAAACACCTTAAATGATTTTCAAAAACTACTAGGTGACATCAATTATCTCAGACCAACCCTAGGCATCCCTACTTATGCATTATCTCATCTATTTGCCACTCTATCAGGAGATACAGATTGAAACAGCCCTTGCCCTCTATCTAAACCACCAAAACAAGAGTTGTCTTTGTAGAACAAAGAGTGAGAGAGGCACAAGTCTCTTGTATCTACCCAAATTTGCCTTTACAATTTTTAGTTTTTCCTTCCATCCACTCTTCTACAGGACTTATAGTACAAAATGATTCTCTAGTTGAATGGGTACTTCTTCCTAATTCAGCCTCTAAACCTCTTTCAATATATCTTGATCAAATGGCCACTTTGATTGGATTAGGACATTAGTGTATCAACGGCTTTGATCCAAACATTATTGTGGTCCCTTTATCAAAAAATGAAGTTTAAAATGCCTTTTCCACATTTTTGTGCGGGCCGACTAATCTGGCTGACTTCATTGGCACTACTGATAATCATTTGCCTAAGTCAAAATTATTTCAATTTCTACAAAATACTTCCTGGATTCTACCAGAACTTACTTGTTCATCACCACTAGAGGCAGCTGTTACCATTTTTACTGATGGATCCAGTAATGGAAAGGCAGGGTATGCAGGACCAAAAGATAAAGTCATTTCTACTCCATACAATTCTGCTCAAAAAGCAGAGTTGTTTGCTGTTATCTCTGCATTACAGGATTTTGATCAGCCTCTTAATATTGTCTCTGACTCAGCTTATGTAGTCCATGCCACTAAGGCAATAGAAACAGCTACCATCAAAAATATTACTGACACTAATCTATTTTCCTTGTTCCCTTTGTTACAAAAAACTGTCCGAAACTGAAACCACCCTTTTTTCATCACTCACTTTCGATCTCATACTAATTTACCTGGACCTTCATCGAGTGGTAATCATAAAGTTGATACTCTAGTTTCTCTAGCCATTGCAGATGCAGAACAATTTCATCAACTCATACTAATGCCTCAAGTCTTAAACATAAATATTCTCTCAGTTGGAAACAAGCTAAACAAATTGTACAACACTGTTCTCAATGTCAGTTTCTTGTCTTACCCACACAATCTCCCAGAGTTAATCCCCGAGGTCTTATCCTAATGCTATTTGGCAAATGGATGTTACTCATGTTCCTTATTTTGGAAAATTAGCTTATATGCATGTCACAGTTGACACCTTTTCCAATTTCATCTGGGCTACGTGTCAAACCGGAGAAGCCACTTCTCACGTTAAAAAACATATGTTTTCATGTTTTGCAGTTATGGGAATTCCTAGTAAGCTCAAAACAGACAATGGTCCAGCCTATTGCAGTAAAACTTTAAAAAATTTTCTTGATCAGTGGCATATTAAACATATTACTGGTATCCCTTATAACCCACAAGGCCAAGCTCTTGTAGAAAGAATAGAACTTTAAAATTACAATTACTTAAACAAAAAGAGGGGGATAAGGAGTTGTCTACCACTCACACACAACTAAACTTGGAATTGCTCACGTTAATTTTTCTTAATATTCCTAAATCTAGTTCTGTTATTGCTGCTGAAAAACATTTCTCTGGTAACTGTCCCACGGTAAACCATGGAAGGGAAGTATGGTGGAAAGATGTTCAATCAAATATATGGTCAAAAGATTCTATTTTAACGTGGGGAAGAGGCTATGCTTGTGTTTCCCCAGGTGAACATCAATCTCCTGTTTGGATTCCTGTTAGACACCTGAAATTATGTCCTGACGATGCATGCAACAACAAGACAGAGAACTTTGCTGAAAAAATGCTACAGCAGGAAATAACTAACACATCCAATGGTCAAAAAGAAGAAAATGACCACGCTAACTCGTTTACGACAGACAATCCAGTCCGTCATCCTGAACAACTTGTCTGCAGCGATCCAGGTCTGCCTCAACCTCTGCCTCCTCCTGATGACACTGATCCTTCTACCCTCTGTCACCCCACAGACTGCTAAAAACTATACATATTGGGCCTATATTCCTTTTCCTCTTCTTATTTGAGCCATGACATGGATGCATGCTCCTATCAAGGTCTATGTTAATGATGGTGTTTGGGTGCCTGGTTCTGTAGATGATCGTCGTCCTGCCCAACCTTCCGAAGAAGGAACCCCTTCCAATATCACTTTAGGTTGTAGGTATCCACCTTTGTGCCTCAGACCCACTAATGGATGTCTCTCATTAGATATTCAAACTTGGGCAGTCACACTACCATCTAGTCACTCTGTCCCTCCTGTAGGATACTTGGTATCAGGGCTCTCATTAAAACCTCTAAGACAGATCAAAATAGGAATCACTGATTATATTCACACATTCCAATATAAGCCTTTAGGAACTGCGTGTCCCCTGAACTTGTCTTCAAATGCTGACAAATTAATATGGAAGGATTGTGTTAGTCCAGAAGAAACTGTGTTATTTAATTCTTCTCACTATACCATTGTTGATTGGGCTCCTAAAGGTCATATAACTAATGATTGCCGTTAAGGTCACAGAGATTATCAACATTTTCCCTATGATATTACTTACCAAAAAAGTAGTGATAACCCTCCCCTATTATATCGTATATTTAACTCCTTTTTTCCTTTTAAGTGGAAAGGGGCAGGGGTTGCCACTCCAAAGCCAAGGCTCATTGTTCCCCACTTAGGACCTGAACATTCAGAATTATGGAGATTTTTTTTTTTTTTTTTTTTTTTTTGAGGCGGAGTCTCGCTCTGTCGCCCGGACTGGAGTGCAGTGGCCAGATCTCAGCTCACTGCAAGCCCCACCTCCCGGGTTACGCCATTCTCCTGCCTCAGCCTCCCGAGTAGCTGGGACTACAGGCGCCCGCCACCTCGCCCGGCTAGTTTTTTTGTATTTTTAGTAGAGACGGGGTTTCACCGTGTTAGCCAGGATGGTCTCGATCTCCTGACCTCGTGATCCGCCCGTCTCGGCCTCCCAAAGTGGTGGGATTACAGGCTTGAGCCACCGCGCCCGGCCAGAATTATGGAGATTAACCATAGCTATGACTGGTATGAGAGTTTGGGCTGGAGAAAGTGTTATAAGTAAATCCACCTTGTCACCTCGAAAACTAAGATAACAGATTGATTTACACTACTATTTTCACACAGCCAAAAATATCACTATGGCAATCGTCAAAAGGTCAATTCAAAGACGGGATAGTAAAGACTATGAGGACTTATACCCCCCCATTGCTAATGTCCCCCCATCACCTCTCGTACAACCTATTTCCCCCACCCCACATTCACAAAAAAAAGAATACCATCCCAAAATATATATACTATCTATATGGAATCCAACAAAACTATACCACTTAAAAGTTGTGTTAAACCACCATATATGTTATTAGTAGGAAAGATGCATACTAGTTCAAACACCAACATAATTACCTGTGTTAATTGTTACTTGTATACTTGTATTGACTCATCCTTTAATCAGTATCATAGTATTTTAACAGTCAGAGCCAGCAAAGGTATTTGGTTCCCCGTAGCCTTACATAGGCCTTGGGAATCTTCCCCTTCTATCCATGTTACTAATAATATTCTACACAAAATTCTTAAAAGGAGTAAATGATTTATTTTTACATTAACTGCAGTAATAACGGGCTTGATTGCTGTTACTGCAACTGCTGCTACTGCCGGAGTTGCATTACATCAATCTATTCACGCTGTTCATTTTGTGGATAAATGGCAAAAAAATTCTACTCGGATGTGGAATTCTCAGTCAAGTATTGATAAAAAATTGGTCAATCGAATTAATGATCTAAGACAAACGGTTATATGGATGGGAGATAAAATTATGAGTCTAGAACATAGATTACAAATGCAATGTGATTGGAATACTTCTGATTTTTGTATAACTCTGTTCCAATATAATGAGTCTGTTCACAATTGAGAATCAGTAAAATGTCATTTACAAGGAAGTGAAGATAATTTAAGTTTAGACATAAGCAAGCTAAAAGAACAGATTTTTGAGGCCTCTCAAGCACACTTAACTGCTTTACCTGGTGCTGAAGTTTTAGACGGTGTCTGTAAGGGGTCATCTAATCTCAACCCCATTCAATGGGCAAAATCTTTGGGAGGAGGCACTATCGTTAATTTTGTTCTGTGTATAATTTGTGCTATAGTTTATTGTTCATGTGTAAAATTGGAAAAAATATTCTTCAATCCAATCGTGATCAGCAGCAAGCTATGATTGCTATGGTTCATTTAAATCAGAGAAAAGGGGGAGATGTAGGGAGACCCCCTGAAACTATTGCTACGAAATAAAAGATGAAATGCTCCTATTATTGCAAATACAAAATTGCATGCAGGATTGTATAAAGACAATGCCAGGTTGGACTGCCAGAATGAGGCAACAGCATGTGATGTGCTTCCCCCTGCAGAAAGCCTATGAATGGACGTGCAGTCAGGGAGGTTTCACATCACCAAAATTCCTATCCCGTAAAAGCAGATGTTCATAGCTCTGGAAATGGAATGTGACCCTCGTGGAGAGCCTATAAATGGATGCACGCGGGGCGCCTGTCCATATGGATAAGATAGGGCTATAAACGCCCTCATCTTGCCACGGCTCTTCTAGGCCTCTTTAGGGTTAAGACATACTCCCTTCTGAGAATTTCTGGTCTAATCGGTTGTCTAGCTTCATGTCCTGTTTCTATGGATTGTTTGTAATCAGCTTTTGTTACAACTGTTACTGCTGATTAATATCTTGCTAATCACAGGTTATGGAAAGACCATGGTTCTGTTTTAAGGCTCTGTTAGAAATGACTGATGCACACACTATACTGTAAATTCTTATCTCTATATACTGTACTTCTGCACACAAATGTTATGTTAAAGAATTACTTCATCCCCACGTGACCATCTCACCTCATAATCAAACAACCCTAAATCCCTCACTAACCTACCCCCAACCTCACTAAACTTAATAATAAACACTGGTATTTCCAGTGTATTGGAGGCACTGTGGGACGAGAAAGCGGTGACCCCCCTGAACCCAGCTTTCACTATCTTGTGTTTGTCTATTATTTCTCGACCTGCCGATCCTCCTGGTAACAAAGAGAGAGACCCGTTGCATTGCGGGCTGCTGGCCAGATTCCGCAATAGGTGAGGCTAGTGAATAACTATGTATCCTCATTAGCAGGACAGCAGCTGTATTTTAGAGGTGAAGAAAAGATCCTTTACCTGAAATACCCCATGTGGTACTGAGTTTTATTATCTCCAATAATAATGGTCTGGAACTCAGGAGGATCATAGTAAAACCTCCAATGAAGGTTAAAATTCAGGCCTGTTGATTTTTTCTTCGTTTTATGTTTTCCAGCAAGGATATCATAAGGACCAACTAATTGAAGTCCAAGGCTTGCAGAAAGTGAATCTATAAAGAAAATAAATTTAGACAATACTTTCTGGAGACAGATAGGAAATAATGCTTTCAGTTAGTAAACTATTTCTAAGCAATTGTCTTTAAAAGTTTCTAAAGTAAAAGAAAATCTTGAGTTATGTGTGAAGATGTCAGTTATAAACATTCAATAGAAAAGTCAGAGTAACAGGAAAAGTGGCATTTACATTTAGGATTTCCTCTGAAATTTACCACTGTATTAACTTAACGTCTCAAACAGTCCTGTTGTTTCTTATTTTAGCCAAAGCAAGACTGGTTTGTATTCCTACAGGCCGGTTACCAGACTGCAATTAGCCCCAACTACTTGTAGTACACACAGATTAAGGGAGAGAAAGATAGCAAAAATGTGTGGATTAAGAATAGGAAAAAACAAGCCAGGCACGGTGGCTCATACCTGTAATCCCAGCACTTTGGGAGGGTGAGGCGGGCTGATCACGTGAGGTCAGGAGTTTGAGAACAGCCTGGTCAACATGGCAAAACCCCGTCTCTACTAAAAATACAAAAATTAGCCAGGTGTGGTGGCTCACGCCTGTAATCCCAGCTACTTGGGAGGCTGAGGTACAAGAATCATTTGAACCCAGGAGGCAGAAGTTGCAGTGAAATGAGATCATGCCATTGCACTCCAGCCTGGGTGACAGGGTGAGACTTTGTCTCCAAAAAAAAAAAAAAAAAAAGTAAAAAACACTTCTTATCCCCCTTTCCTCTACCTCAGCTAGCACACCAGATTCCCTTGACTCTTTGACAATCTATTTGGCCAACCCTAACCCTAGATGATTCCATATGCCTTCTCTATTCACAGATCACAGTCAGTACTACTAAACCACAAAGACATGAAGTCTGTGCAATGTACAATGTATAACTTCAAATGGGTCCTTGCTACTTCCAAGAGGAAGGGGAGAACTCTAGGCAGGACCCAGTTTTATAAGGAGGCAAGGATGAAGAAAGCAAAAAAATTCCTGTAAGAGGTAATAACGTGAATAGAAGCATGGAGATAATTGGACAGGAAAAACTGTTTAGCTCAAGTGGAGCTTAGGAGAGAATACAGTAATTTTTACAGCAACAAGAAAACTAAAACCATCCATCTCATTAGTCAAAGATAACACAGTTAATAGTCTAGTATACAGTAACAAATTTCCATACTCTCCACTCCCATGAACAGATACAAATATGTAACAAACTGAGATGGATTGTTTTGTAATCTGCTTTTGTCCTCCATCCTGACCCACTTAAATTTTCCAAATATTTTCCATGCTATTCAGTGTTATTTTACATGATTTTTAATAGGGCATGATACTGCATTATAAAGAGGTAACCATCTATTCTCTTACTGATGGACATTTACTATTTCTTTTTTCTGTTCTAAAAATGTTTCAGTGAACATCTTTGCTAATGTTTGTACACAGACATGACTTTTTAAAGAAACTGCTACACAGTTCTGATCTATTGGCAAAATTCAGAATATGTATAAATATACATTTCCATCAATAATGTAAGACAGTGCTTACTAGTTAAAAAATTTAAACCGTGCAAAAGGTATATAGT
This sequence comes from Trachypithecus francoisi, assembly GCF_009764315.1. NCBI lineage: Eukaryota > Metazoa > Chordata > Mammalia > Primates > Cercopithecidae > Trachypithecus > Trachypithecus francoisi. The sequence goes on along the minus strand of NW_022680541.1, from coordinate 37,739 downwards.
GCAAAGTAATGACCACAGCCCATTAAGAGTTTCTTTCTCCTTTCAGAGACAAAGTAAGCAAATAGAAAAGTATACAGGGATATATGTGTACTCCCCCTCCCCCTTTAAAAAATACTAATGGTAGCATACTCTATAGACTGTTCTTTTTCACTTAACATATTTCAGGCATGATAGTTTATTATTTCCTAAAAATCTGCCTCATTCTTTTAAAAAAATTAAGATCTACTGAATAGATGTGGTATTGGTAGGCATTTAAGCCATTTCCCATTTTTTGTGTAAGTAAACATCCTCACACATAATTCTTAGTTTATGTAATCCATAAGAGAAGTGCTTGGAAGCAGAACTGTTATAACTCCTATAACATATGAAAGAGCTTGCTTTCCTTCACATTCCCCCAGAATGTAATGAAATTATTTACCTTTGCCTTTGCCAAAAAAATAGGTGACAGTGGCATTACTATAGCATTAATCTATATTTCTTTCTATATTTTCTCTTACCAGAAATATCTTGGAAAATATTCCTTTTCTATGAACTGTTTATATCCTTGCTTAGGGTTTTTTTTTTTGTTTTTTTTTTGAGACAAGGTCTTGCGTTCTGTCACCCAGGCTGGAGTGCAGTGGCGCAATCTTGGCTCACTGAAGCCTCTGCCTCCCAGGTTCAAGCAATGATCATGCCTCACCCTCCCGAGTAGCTGGGACTACAGGTGTGCACCACCATGTCCAGCTAAGTTTTGTATTTTCAGTAGAGACAGGGTTTCACTGTGTTGCCCAGGCTGGTCTCAAATTCCTGACCTCAAGTGATCTCCCTGTCTCGGCCTCCCAAAGTGCTGGGGTTACAGGCATAAGGCACCATGCCTGGGCAATTATTGTATGTGTTAGAGACAGGGTCTTGCTCTGTCACCGAGGCTAGAGTGACCAGAGCTCACTGCAACCTTGAACTACTGGGCTCAAGGTGGGATCTTCCCATCTCAGTCTCCCAAGTAGCTGGGACTATAGGCACATGCAACCATGCATAGCTTTTTTATTTTTTTAATTTTTTTCTAGAGAAGAGGTCTCACTAGATTGACTAGGTTGGTCTCAAACTCCTGGCCTCAGGCGATCCCCCTCCCTCAGCTGGGATTACACAGTATGAGCCACCACACCCAGCCCGTTTCCTATTACATTACTTTTTCCATTGATACAAGAATGATTCTGGAGCAACTCACCAGATGGCTTTTCAGGATCAAGTTCTTCACAGAACTTCCAGAAGTGATAGAAATCTTCAGGTAAAGGAAGCTTATAATGATTTTCTATTTCTTTTCGAAGGTCACTGGAGACATCAGCTTCACAGAATTTACTTTTCTTCTCATCAACTGTTTTTTCACACTGAAAATTAGCACACAAACTTTAGTTCTCCAAATTATCTTTAGTAATTTCAGTAACTCTCCTTGCATAACAGTATCACTCACTCTTGTTCACCCAGCTCTATGAAATACATGTGTTTTCCTTAAAACTCTCTAAATGGTATTTGAGTAAAATCTAGGAATTCATTTGGGCACAGGAAAAAAAGAGTAGTTATATGGTGGTTAAGAGGAATCCACACAGCAAGTCCTTAAATATATTTTTGTAAGATAATGGAAACCACAAAAAACAAAAAGGCAAAAAAAAAAAAGAAAGAAATAATAAAGAGCAGGAAGAGAGGAATAAAGAATTTTGCCCTCTTTTGGTTAAAGGTGTGAGTCTTTTAAACAGATTCATTGATCACACCAGAAACAGTCAGAAGTAACTGGATATAAGCAATTCATTAGTTAAAAAGCTGTTTCTCCATAAAAAAGGATGAGTTCATGTCTTTTGCAAGGACATGGATGAAGCTGGAAACCATCATTCTCAGCAAACTATCGCAAGGACAAAAAACCAAACACCGCATGTTCTCACTCATAGGTGGGAATTGAACAATGAGAACACCTGGACACAGGAAGGGGAACATCACACACCCGGGCCTGTCGTGGAGTGGGGGAGGGGGGAGGGATAGCATTAGGAGATATACCTAATGTAAATGACAAGTTGATAGGTGCAGCACACCAACATGGCACATGTATACATATGTAAAAAACCTGCACATTGTGCACATGTACCCTAGAACTTAAAGTATAATTAAAAAAAAAAAAAGGCTGTTTCTTCAGCAACATCCAGAGTTGTATCTGAGCTATTCATTACTCAGCCTTAAAAACAGATACCTCCCTTTCGATTTTCCAAATAAAGAGGGAAAGTTAGTGACAATGTTAAACATCCACTGTTCCTAACAAAGCTAGCAGAATAGCACTAAACTCTAGGCCAAAAATCCAATTATTTCAGAAAAGGCCTTTAAATGCCAGGATTAAGTTACAATACTCATCTCTAGGACTCCCACAGTATAGGTTCATTATATAAGTATGCTAGGTTTTATAATGCCTACTAGATATTTGATACATTTCTGTAAAGACAATATGCTTAATGGGAGGTTATGTATGTTTAGTTTACTAAGAAGCAATCTGTTTTTCTTTCTATGAACCTAGATTCTTTCTTTTTGGATTGAGTTCTTTCCTTTCCTCCCTAGAGCAGTGGTTCTCAACCGGTGGTGATTTTGCCCCCCAGGGGACATCTGGAGACCTATTTAGTTGTCACCAGTCGGAAGAAGGGTGCTAGTGGGGCAGAGGCCAGGTATGCTCCACATCCTACAATGCTCAGGACAGGCATCCTCCACATCCTACAATGCTCAGGACAGGCATCCTCCACAAGGACTACAGGCCCCAAATGTCAACAGTGCTCAAGTTAAGAAATTCTGAGCTAGATGATTCTCATATTTATATTCTTTCATTTTTCCAGTAGTCTGAAGTTTATTAATGTTATGTCAGGTATCATTCAATGTCTACAAAATGTAATCGGATGACACAAGAATGGTCATGATGGCACTGATTCCAAGAGCAAACAAAATAGAACAAATGAAATACCTATTGTTAGGAGAATAGTTATAAGGCTTCCAAACAATAGACTATTACACTTCATACTACAGTTGACCCTTGAGCAACAAGGGTTTGAATTTTGTGGACCCACTTATACATGAATTTTTTTTCCAACCAAATGCAAATAAAAAAATACAGTATTCTTGGGATGCAAAATCCACTTATAGAGGGGACCAACTTTTCGTATACTCGGGTTCCACAGGAACAACTTTGGAACTTGGGTACGCTCAGATTTGGGGATATATGGAAATGTGTTACTGCATACTAGACTACTAACTGTTTTCTTTGGCTAATGAGATGGATGGCTTGTTTTCTTGTTGCTTTAAAAATTAGTGTATGCTCTCCTAAGCTCCTGGAACCAATCTCTGTCATGTACCGAATGGTTACTGTATGGCTACACAATATGGACCAATCTCTATTATATATTTTTAATGAGGAAAAAAGCCTTTGATTATATGCAGCATGATAGCCTTTTTATGAAGTTCAAAAACTAAGAATAAATATCGTTTAGGTATACACTCATAGGAGATAAGCCTAATTTTAAAAGGCAAGGGAAAACAAAATTCAGGATAGCTACATCAAACATAATTGACAGGAAGAAATCAGGCTGAACCCATAGGAGAGGAACACGTTTAGATGTAGAGCTGTTGTCTGTTTCAGCTTTGGGGTTGAGCAATGGGTTCACAGCTGTGTATTACTTAACATAAATAAGATCAAAGACAATCATGAATATAGTAACGGTTTTTTTGTTGTTTTTTTTTTTTTTTTTTGAGGCGGAGTCTCGCTCTGTCGCCCGGACTGGAGTGCAGTGGCCGGATCTCAGCTCACTGCAAGCTCCGCCTCCCGGGTTTAGGCCATTCTCCTGCCTCAGCCTCCCGAGTAGCTGGGACTACAGGTGCCCGCCACCTTGCCCGGCTAGTTTTTTTTGTATTTTTAGTAGAGACCGGGTTTCACCGTGTTAGCCAGGATGGTCTCGATCTCCTGACCTCGTGATCCGCCCGTCTCAGCCTCCCAAAGTGCTGGGATTACAGGCTTGAGCCACCGCGCCCGGCCAGTAACAGTTTATTATGCTAAGGATTATGTGTCTGATTTATAATTAAAAAAAAAAAAAAAACACGTTGAACAAAAAGGTCGTTGAAAAATGAATCCAGAAGTATCAATAACAGCAAATAGTAAAGATCATAGTAAAAACAAGTAGTAAGTCATACTTCTTGAGAACGTATTTTGTGCTATTTCACTGTTCTAAGCACCTTCTGTGGATTAACTCATTTAGTCCTCAACTGTCTCATCGCTAGATACTATTAACCTCATCCCACAGCTGAGAAAACTGACATTAACTTCCCTATGTCCCTAACTAGGAAGTGGAAGAGAAGGGATTTAAACTCAGGTTTAAATCTGGCTCCACAGCAGATTCTCAACCACTTCACTATGTTGCTTCTCCAACAGCAAATATAGAACAGTAGGAACATATGAAGTCCTGAGTTATCCTGTCTTCTGTTTTTATAACAGTCTTTCCTCCAACTGAAGATGTTATTAGAAAAGGCTGAATCTCCTTGCTGAAAGGCAGTTTTGCATAATGGTTAGGTTGCCCGGGTAGACTCCTGACTCTACTGATTTCCAACGTTATGCAAGTTACTTAACCTCTCTGTGTTTTGTTTTCTCATCTGCAAAAAAGGGCATACAGCGCTTATATCTTAGGGTTGTTACAAGGAATGTTATTATATGTAAAAATACACAGGACAGTCCTAGCACATAATACACAAATGCTGGCCTTTATGGTTATAGTCTCTACAGACTCATCTTCATTTCTGGTATTGTATTTCTAGTTAAGTACATCACTCCACCAAAGCAGTTCTTCACTGCACCTTCAAAAAGAGAATTTTTTCAGCTGTGCCTTAACTCACACACTAGTTCAGCATCTCCATATCCCTAACAACTAGAATTTAGAACAGCTGTCCCCTTCGGAGGCTACTCCTCTTCTTTACCCTGGTATTCCTAGAGTGCATGAGCCAATATGAAGAATGCCTATACGCATGGCCCTTTAACAGTTAATTAAGCCCTCTAAGACTGTCTCACTCTGTCCGATTTATGGCACTGCCAGAGGAATTTTTCTAAAACTTTAGTTATCACAACGGCACTTCTTTCCTGCCTGATTCCCCTTATTGCTACTGTGGAGGTTACAGAACTTCCGAAATCGTAGTAAAGTACGAGAGAATGCACATACTTTCTCGTCCTCCCCTCTCAGTAGTGCTTTTATGATCAGGTCCCTCTTACTTTCCCATTTCCCTGGCTCTAGCCAAGCCGAACGCTCCGCTATGCCCAAACATCTCCTACAGTTTTTTTGTCTCAAAATCTTATTCATCTGCCTTCAAAACCCTTTTTCAAAGAGTTGTCTTAAAAGTCTTCTTTAACACCCCCTGGGACTTGTTAAATCCTCCTTCAGTGTTTCCATAGCACTTTTTACACACCAGCTTTATAATCCCAAACAAGTAACAGTAGAATGAGTATTCACTTGTGTCCCTCTTCCCCAGGCCGGGGGCTCTACAAGGAGCAGGGGCAGGCGGGTTGACCCCGAATCCGCAGCGTCCCGCACAATGTCTAGAATGTAATCGGTTCCCCATCAATCTGGTTGGGCGATTGAATGAACCGCCGGCTGGCTTAATCCGTTTCCCCAGGAAATGCGCCAAGAGGAGCTGGGCAGAAGACGCAGAGGCGCTACTTTCCTTGTCCAAACCCCTGCAGGGCGCGAAACAGCGGCCCTGGGCAGGGTCCCCGCAGCAAACCGCAGCCCCCAGACACACAGCAAGCTTAATAATCACTAGATAAATGAAACGCGCTGCCTCCTGGCTGTCACCCAAAGCGCCCCGCGCAGCCCGCACAGCCTTTCCGGCAGTACCTGCGGTCCCTCCCCGCCGGGCCTGCGCTTCCCGCCACCGCCGACCATTCTGCAGCTGCAGCGCCAGCAGAATTCCCCGATACGCGGCCGCTTCCGAGCGCCCCCAACTGCTTCCGGGTTCAAAAGCCTCCAATCCGAATCTCAGCGCCGCCAGGGCGCGCCAATTTAGGGAAAAGGCTCCGCCCATTCCCCGCCCCCTGAGTCCTGGCGCCGGGCGCATTGAGGCCCCGCCCACTCCCCTAATATACGCGGGAAAGGAGTGTCTTCTGTCCGCGTAGTCTGTATCTAGGCTTTAAGGAGCATCTGCCAGGGTCGCTCCAGAGACCCCTAGACTACTGAATCTGAATCCGTTAGAGTGGTCCAACCTTCCTCTTTAGGGTCTACTAGAGGCAAGTTTGGATGTATGCGGCTGTCCTCAATACAGCCCCTTCCTTGTTTTTTCTTCATTTAAATTTACTTAATATATTAGTCCTTTTCTCCTTCTCCTCCATCCCTCTCTCTCCCCTACTTTACAGTTATTGGCTTACACTAATTCATTCCCGATTATCTCCAAGAAGGAAATCAATGTCTGTCTCTGTCTTCGTACCGTCGTCTTCTTGGTACAATTTGGAATGTTTTTTCTCTACACCCCTGATATGCAAAGTGTAGTACCTGAACCAGCAGCCTCAGCATCCGGAGGGAATTTGTTAAAAACGCCAAATCTCAGGCCCTACCCCGATTTACTGAATCAGTATCTGCATTGCAACAAGATCCCCTGGTAACTCCTATGCACATCAAAATCTGGAAGGCACAGCTCTCAACTGATGTCCTTGGTCTTCCTTCACATCCATCGTGGGAAGGTCTTATTCCTCATTCCTGAGATGAGTTCTCTATTTCCTGAATCTGTGTCTTCCTTTCTCTTGATTATATATCCTCGTGTTGTGGAACATAGCCGCCAATAGTTCCTTAAGGGAAGTTGCTGCCAGGTCTTTTTTCCCACAGAGTGTGCATGTCTGGAACTGTTTTTATTCTAGCTGAGCACAGAGTTCTACGTTGAAAATAACATTCACTCGGAATATTGGAGGGCTTGCTCCACAATATTTTAGCTTCCAGAATTGTCGAGAAACTCTACGTCATTGTATTTCCTTCTTCTTCACAGGTCACTAAATTTCTTGATATGTAAACCGCTTTCGTTTCTGTTTTGTTTTGTCTCAAGAAGCTTTAGGATCTTTTCTTTTTTTTTTTTTTTTTTTTTTTGAGACGGAGTCTCGCTCTGTCACCCAGGCTGGCCAGATCTCAGCTCACTGCAAGCTCCGCCTCCCGGGTTTACGCCATTCTCCTGCCTCAGCCTCCCGAGTAGCTGGGACTACAGGCGCCCGCCACCTCGCCCGGCTAGTTTTTTGTATTTTTTAGTAGAGACGGGGTTTCACCTTGTTAGCCAGGATGGTCTCGATCTCCTGACCTCGTGATCCACCCGTCTCGGCCTCCCAAAGTGCTGGGATTACAGGCTTGAGCCACCGCGCCCAGCCCCAGGATCTTTTCTTTATTCCCAGTGTTCTAAGACACAATCTAGTGTCTTGGTTTTGGGTCTTTTCTCATTCCTTTTGATCAGTTTTTCAATCCTGAAACACATGTCCTTCAGTTATGGGAATTCTTCTGGTATTATTTATTTCATCATTTCTTCTACCCACCCCCTTATTGTATCTCTTCTTTTTTGAAATTTGTTATTTAGATCGTGGACCTTCTTGGCTGATGTTTTTTCTTACCTGTCCGGCCGTATTTTCTATGTCTTCATCTTTTTATTCTACTTTCTCTGTGACTTTTTCAACTTAATTGGACAAATGACTATCAGATTACTTTCTTTATTATACCTTTATTCCTAAGTGCTCTTAATTCTCTGTTCTTTTATAGCATTACATTATTTTTCATGAATATAGCTCCTTTTATTTTTGAATATGTCAATTACAGGGTTTTTAAAAAATGCTTTCTACATAACTCTGCATTGACTTTGTTTCTTTTGAGTCTTTTTGGTTGTTTGTTTATATTTGGTCCCTGTTGTTTCTGCTAGAGACATTCTTCATCTTGTGTGGTGATCCTTGCTGTCAATTTATATGTAAAATGAGGCTCTGAAAGGGTGCTTTGGGAACATAGACAAGGCTTGTTCACTGCTGGACAAGGTGTGAGATGATGCGGGGCAAGGACCAGCTGTTTATTTTCTTCTAGAGAGTAATCTTCGAATTACTCGCTTTGAGAATATACAGACTTCTTGGAGCCCAATGCAGGAAGGAGGCTGGGAGTCTTAATAATTTCATTATATGCACTGTATTAGTCCGGGTTCTCCAGAGAAACAGAACGAATAGATATCTACTTATCTATATCTATACCTATATCTGTATCTATCTATCTATTAGCTCATGTGATTATGGGGGTTGAGACGCTGCACAATCTGCTGTCTGCAAGCTGAAGACCCAGAAAGCCCATATTGTAGTTTGAAGCCCTGATAACTGGGGAGCCGATGGTGTAGATTCCAGTTCAAGTTTGAAGTCCTGCAAACCAGGATCACCGAGGGCAGGAAAAGATCAAAGATTCAGTTCAAGAAATCTAGCAGAGAGAGAGTGAATCCTCCCTTCCTCTACCTTTTTGTTTTGTTCAGACCTGAATGGATAAGATGATGCCCACCCACATTGGTGAGGGTAATCTCTTTTACTCAGGGTCCTCACAGACACTCAGAAATACTGTTTAACCAGGTATCTGGGCATCCTGTGGTCCAGTCGAGTTGACACATAAAATTAACTCTCCACCGGGTGTGGTGGCTTATGCCTGTAATCCCAGCACTTTGGGAGGCCAAGGTGGGTGGATCACTGGAGGTCAGGAGTTCAAGACCAGCCTGGCCAATGTGGTAAAACTCCATCTCTACTAAAAACACAAAAATTAGCCAGGCATAGTGGCACGTGCCTGTAGTCCCAGCTACTTGGGAGGCTGAGATACAAGAATCACTTGAACCCAGGAGGTGGAGGTTGTAGTGAGCTGAGATCATACCACTGCACTCCAGCCTGGGCGACAGTGAGACTCCGTCTCAAACAAAAATAAAATAAGATTTAATTATCATGCATACCTTCACTTAACACCACTGTTTCATAATAGCATTTTAACCTTTAGCTGTGTCTGGTGTCCCTGAATCCATATTCTGGTTCCATATCTCCCAAAAGAAACAATCTTCAGGTTGGGAATGAGGCATAGAGAGTGTTCCCCTGACTTTGCCCAGGGAGGAAATCTAGGAGTCTTAACTGCTTCTGGGACTTTTAACAGTCTCTTTTCAGCTCAACCCACTGAAGACGTATGGTACTTCCAATTCCTGAGCCATTGCGAGGTTCTGCAGTGTCAGTGAGCTTGCTTCCAGGCATCACCCTGAAACACTTGGGTTGCAGTTTTCTCTGGAAAGTCCATATGTTCGCCAGTATATTAGCTCCCTAAAGCTGCCATAACAATTACCACAAACTGGGTGGCTTAAAACTATGGAAATGTATTCCCTCAGAGTTACAGAGGCTAGAAATGAAAAATCAAGGTGTCAGGAGGTTGATTCCTTCTGGGGACTCTGAGGGACAATCTGTGCCATGCCTTTGCTTTAGCTTCTGGTGACTGCTGGCAGTCCTTGGCGTTCCTTGGCTTGCAGATGAATCACTCCAATCTCTGCCTCTGTCATAATGTGTTCTCCCTGAGCATCTGCCTGTGTCTAACTCTCTCTTTTTGTAAGGACAGCAGTCCATTAGATTAGGGCCCACCCTAATCCAGTATCACTTTATCCTTTTTTTTTTTTTTTTGAGATGGAGTCTCGCTCTGTTGCCCAGGCTGGAGTGCAGTGGTGCCAGCTCGGCTCACTGCAACCTCTGCCTCCTGGGTTCAAGCAATTCTCCTGCCTCAGCCTCCTGAGTAGCTGGGACTACAAACATGTGCCACCATGCCTGGCTAGTTTTTGTACAAAATACGTTTTTTAGAAAAAAAATTTTTCTCTTTTTTTTTGAGACTATCGCCCATTCTGTTGCCCAGGCACGCACCACGAGGCCCAGTTAATTTTGTGTTTTTACTAGAGACAAGGTTTCACCATGTTGGGCAGGCTGGTCTTGAACTCCTGACCTCAAGCAATCCACCTGCCTCGGCCTCCCAGCGTGCTGGTATTACAGGTGTGAGCCACCATCCCTGGCCATCACTTTATGTTCTTTTGATCCATTCACACAGACCCTATTTCCAAATGTGGTCACAGTCAATGTATCCTTTGGGGGGATGCAACTCAACCCACATCAACTGATGTCTAAACTTTTGTGGCATTTTTCTGTTGTCTCTTCTCCTCCTTTCTTTGTTTTTATGAGTATATGATCCCTCTGTCCCCTTTTTAACCTTCTTTATCTTTGTTTTAGTGAGGCTTCTTAAGGAGTGGAGGAAAGTGGATGTTTTCAAGGTATGTTAAGTATGTTAACCGGAGGACTTATTACTGCTATTTTTCCATTGAATAATACCAGGTTGGCAGTTGTAACCTGTAAAACTGCACTTATTATACACAATTTCAAGTTCAGAACTAAAACTTTGCTCTGAATAATAATTTGTAGCCATCTTTTATAGAATGTGAACGAAATTTCTATTTTAATTCAAACATTTGACATTTAATATATTTTCTCCTATTCATATGTTTACTTCACAGTGATTTTGAAGGAATGGGTAGAGTTGACCAAATTTGGTATATTCAGGTTATCAGTGTCTGTCATTTTGAAACAAAGTTATTATTAATAAATGTTTTATATCTAATACTTACTATGCAATATAACTGTTCTTTTAAAATATTTTTAATTGACAGATAAATTGTGTATATTTATAGAATACAATGTGGTGTTTTGATATATAAATACACACATACACTGTGGAATTATTATATCAAGCTAATTTACATATTCATTACATCAAATACTTATTATTTTTTGAAGTGAGAGCATTTCAAATCTACTCCTCTAACAATGTTGAGATATGTAATACATTATTATTAACTATGGTCACTATGTGGTGCAATATATCTCAAAAACTTATTCCTTCAATCTAACTAAAACTTTGTACCCTTTGATCAATATCTCTGCAGTTCCCACTTCCAACCCCCAGCCTCCGGTAACCACCATTCTACTCTCTACTTCTGTAAGTTCAACTTTTTGATTCCACACATAAGTGAGATTATGCAATATTTGTGTCTCTGTGACTGGCTTATTTCACTTAGCATAATGTTCTCTAGTTTCATCTACGTTGTCAAAAATGACAGAATTTCCTTTGTTAAGGCTGAATAGTATTCCATTGTATATGTACCAAATTATCCATTCATCTGTTGATGGACACTTATGTTGGCTATTGTGAATAATGCTGCAATGGACATGGATGCCTAGATATCTCTTTGACATGTTGATTGCAATTCCTTTGTATATATACTCAGGAGTGCAATTGCTGGATCATATAGTAGTTCTATTTTTAGTTTTTTGAGGAACCTCCATACTGTTTTTCATAACTGCTGTGTTAATTTACGCTCCCACCAACAGTATACAAGGGTTCCCTTTTTCTTATATTCTCACCAGCCCTTGTTATCTTTGATAATGTCTATTGCTGTTGTAACAGGTGTCAGATACTATCTCATTGTGGTTTTAATTTGCATTTCTCTGATACCTAGGGATGTTGAGCATTTTTGAATAAACCACAATAGTAGTGGTAAGTGCTTTGCTAAGACTAACTCATTTAAGCATCATAACAGTCCTGTGAGGTAATTTCTATTTCTACTTCGTTTTACAGATAAGGCAGCTAACATTCAAAGAGGTTCAGTGAATTGTCCAAAGTCACATAGCAAGCTCTGGAGGTGGGATTCTAACCTGAATAGTCTATCCTTTCAGAGTACTTTCAACGCTATGCAATACTGTCTCTCTAGCAATCAGCCAGATAGAATAAGGTCTCAAGTTCACAGAGCCACTTGCATTTTTAATCCTAGTTTAATTAACTTAGGAAATTTATATCTAAAGGATGCATCTTAAAAAAAAAAAAAAAGATAGAGACAGGGTCTCACTATGTTGCCCAGGCCGGCCTCAAACTCCTGGGCTCAAGCCATCCTCCCACTCAGCCTCCCAAAGTGCTGAGATTGCAGGTGTGAGCCATCACGTCCTGCCAGGATACATAGGTTTTACTGTATCCTCTGAACTTGCCTTTAATCAAGAGAGTGGACAAAACTGTGGGTCCCTCCTTTTCAAAATGGCCAGTAAAAGAGAAAATAAGGATATGTAATATTTAATTATTTTCTGCTGCCCTCTTTAAGTTGATTGGGGACCTCTTTGTCACTACTCTGGGAAGATAACTTACCTTCTCTAATCCACTAGGGTCAATTGGAGCTTTTCTCATGTCTTTATTGTTGCTGGGAAATTTTCAAATAAAATTCACTGGGAGTGGTTTGAAATTGCAGAATTTTTAGCCTCCCTATGTTTTATTTTCCTCTAGTGAGTTGGACATAAATAATATCCTCTTTTAAGATTTGTATCTTTGAAAGACATGTTTTGTTTTTTAAGTTTCTCAGTGAAACAAATAAAAAATTAGAAGGTGGCTGGGCGCAGTGGGTCATGCCTGTAGTCCCAACACTTCGGGAGGCCGAGGCAAATGGATTACCTGAGCTTAGGAGTTCGAGACCAGCTTTGGCAACATGGCAACACCCTGTCTTTACTAAAAGTACAGAAATTATCTGGGCATGGTAGCACATGCCTGTGGTCCCAGCTACTCAGGAGGCGTAGGTGGGAGGATCGCCTGAGCCCAGGAGGCGAAGGTTGCAGTGAACCAAGATTGCACCACTGTCCTCCAGCCTGGGTGACAGAGTGAGACCCTGTCTTGAAAGAAAGAAAGAAAAAATTAGAAAGATATCAGTTTTATTAGAAAAAATAAAATAAAAGTATTTTAAACATTGCCAGTTTCCCTAGAATTAAGCCATAATACGTCCATAGCTTTGTATCAGATTGCTGACTTTGCTTGGGGAGAAAATTATATTTGTTTGCATTATTTTTCCTTTTTTATCAAATCTGGGTTGACACAATTGTTGTCAATATACTTTTAAATCTATGTCTTCATTGGGAATGATGCTAGTGAGCTTATGTGGAAAAATTATCTGTATGAAAGCAGAATTGATTGGTGATTGCCAGAACCTTTGATTTTCCCTTAATAATTATAATAAGATACCTTAAAATATGTGTTTTTATAGAAATCCATGTCAAACAAGATACATAGAATGTAATTCTGTAGAATACTAATAAATGAGAATTCAGATGTGGGCTACCAGAACTATAGAGTGACAAGTAAAGTAAGTGAAATGTAATGGTGGCATGTGTCGATGTTCTCAAACCAAATAAAATGCTAAAAAAGAAAAGGATCCTAATCACAATACAGATTTAGAGAACACACAACAATAGTAGCTATGAAATGTATATCTTTTAGATCTAAAAGTTACTGGATTTGCTATGTAGGCGGTAGTCCTCGGTGAAACATGGATTAGTAAAAGAAAGTGGAAGCAAGAATTCCTATGTATTCTTTAAGAGTGTCTGATTCTAGCATTCATCTAAATTTAAGCTCTAGATCAAAGAGAGTATTTTAGACTTGGTGCGGTGGCTCACACCTGTACTCACAACACTTTGGGAGGCCTAGGTGGGCGGATCACCTGAGGTCAGGAGTTCAAGACCAGTCTGGCCAACATGGGGAAACGCTGCCTATAAAAACTACAACAATTAGCCGGGTGTGCTGCCTTCTGCCTGTAATCCCAGCTACTTGGGTGGCTGAGGCAGGAGAATCACTTGAACCTGAGAAGCAGAGGTTGCAGTGAGCTGAGATCGCACCACTGCACTCCAGCCTGGGCAACAGAGCAAGACTCTGTCTAACAACAACAAAAAAGAATATTTTTAAAAGGAGTTTTTTTTCTTTTCAATCTTTGTATACTTTGAAGGCCATAGGTGTCATAGCTAGCTTCTTAAGCATTTCTTTCTGCATTTGTTATGAGAGCTGCTGAAAATTAAAGACGAGACAGGAAGCCACTTAGGATCACAGGACTTGGAGTGTAGCCAGACACTCAGCATTAACGTGTGTTAAGGGCAGGATAACTGCACAGAGCAGCACGTGTGTAAGGAATTACAGGCTTTGCCAATTGAATTTCTAAGGTTCTAAATGATGGAAGTCATTCACTCTGGCACTCAGGATTGAGCTGAGTCCCTGTGACTCATGCTGTTGGCCACCCCTGGAGGATAAATCAGCTTTGAGAAGGCCCAGAGCCCCCACTGCATTATGATTCTGATTCCCAAATATGCTGTAAAATAGGACTTCTTTTAGGGGCTGTTGATAGTGGGGGACTTAATTAGGGAGATATGGGTGATTGTATTGTAGAAGAAACAGATTTGGGAAGGATATATTTGTTGTCTAAATTGTTGTATTAAAAGTCAGCAGAAGCTTCAGGCAGAGCTGATCCCACACAGTTGTTACTGATGGACTGCAAATGAGCTGTAGCATTAATCTTTGACATCACACTCTTGGCCTTACCTTTGGCCACTTTGACTCTGTCAAATTATACCGCTAAATGGTGATGAAACTGGTCTGCCCAATTATGCTTAATCCAGATCAGTTACCCTGGGACCATGTAACCTTTAGTTAGCACTAGCTGGATGATCCAAACATGTCTTTGAAAGGCCCCAGAGGTTCCCCAGTCTTCATATTTACAGTGGATGAAAAGTCCAGCTGATTCACCAATTCATTTCTTTTCCTACCACAATTTCTTAGAATCTAACTCTGAGCACAAACTGGCACATAATGGGTGCTCAATAAATATTAATTGACTTACCAGCCTCTTTAATGAATAGCAGTCACCATCATTAAATAATTACTCACCCATCCTTTCATCCATTCAGTCATTTGTTCATTCAAAACATTTATTTTAAGCCCCAATTATGTGTCAGAACTATGTTAGGCACTGGAAAGACCAAGATGACATAGTTGCTATGTTCTAGGAGCTTATAGTGTACTGAGGAGTCCTATAAAAGTACAGTCAGTATTCCTGCTAGTCACATAGAAGAGGTGTAAGAATTATGTAAGTCTTTATCACACTCCAGTCTTCCAGACACATTGCTCCAGAGTAGTCTCTTTAAAAGAACTAATCTAATCATTTTACTCTGTGACTATCACAGAGCTGATCAGACAAGAATTCGGAACTAGTAGTATTACTACCAGGAAATAAGAAATGACACAACAAAGGTGATATGGTAGAGAGCAAGCTCAGTTAATATGAGGAGTTTGCTAGGTGATGTTACAAGGGAACATCAAAAGCAGCAACTGAGATCAAGATCATGGAAAACAGCCAAGGAAACAACAGCTGGGAATGTAGGGAGCAGTTACTAGAAGGATCCAACAGGATATTACTATTGAGTAATTGCCTTATACAAGGTCATTCTCCTCACCCTCCAAGTTATGAGTTTAATTTCTGAACATAAAGTTATACATTAATTTTAGGGCTAGGTGCAGTGGGTCATTCCTGTAATCCCAGCAGTTTGGGAGGCTGAGGTGGGAGGATCACTTAAGTCCAGGAGTTCGAGACCAGCCTGGGCAACATAGCAAGACCCTGTCTCTATAAAAAGTAGTAATAATTTTAGAAAATTTGAATAGTATCTAAAAATAAAAAGAAAATTAATTATCACATTATGCCACCTAGATGCAACCTCAGACAATATTTGGTATATTCAGTATTTTTCTAAATGTATCTTATTATAATTTGTTAAATGAAACAATACTACACACAAACTTTTGTAACTGGCCTTAAAAAGTAAGCTTTATAACAAATAAACATTGTTAAAGTGTTTCATTGATATTTTAATGGCTACATAAATATGCCATTGGACAAATGTTTGATAAAGCAGTTAACTGTTCTCTTAGTCATAAGTTTTTACTATGTGTCATAATTTTTTATTGCTGTGAATAACTCTGTGGTCAACATCTTTGTACATAAAGTTTTAAAAAATATTTTGGAATATTACCTTAGTTCAAATTCTTAGAGGAACTGCTCGCTCCACAGCCAGGAATAAACTTAGTGTCATAATCCATATTCCCAACTTGCTTTGTAATTGAAACAAAATAATGTACCACATTGTGACTACAGTTAAGAATATTGTATTGCATACTTAAAATTTGCTAGGAGGGCAGATCTTACATGTTCTAACCACATACAAACACAAAGGTACTCTGTGAGATGGTGCTATGTTAATTAGCTTGATTATGGTGATTATTTCACAAAAATACACGTATATTAAAACATCAAGTTGTGCATCTTAAATATATACAATTTTTATTTTTTGTCAATTATATCTCAATAAGGCAGGGGGGAGGATAATAAAATACAAAGTTTTTAAAATAAATAAATAGAGACGAAATAAAAAGAGTATATGTTATTTTCCCACTGGCATGAGTTAAGGGCACTGCTACTTGGGAATGACCTACACATGGTAGGATAAAAAAGTCAGGGCTTGTCTGATTTATCTCCATTCTATTTGTCTTCAGCCCTTTCAGAGTTATAACCTAAAGGTCAGGTTTTAAAAAATGCACTGGACAAAGGATTGGCAAACCCACGTTCTAGTCCCATCCTTGCATTTGTCTGCGCAGAACTCAATTGTTCTGAAACAGTTTCTCAAACTATAAAATAAAGATATTGGAAAAGAAGAAAAGAAATTGGAATGAAAATGTGTTTTTATCAGTTAGAAGCAGTACTGGAGAGTGCTCTTTTCAAAATAGCATTGTCATGAAACATAATCTTTACTAATTGTTTCGTTTAGTATTTCTTTCCACGTTAAACAGTGAGATGGCTATTTTGTGCTCAGCTTTCCTTAGCATGAATTTGTGTTAGGTAGGATGCGATTGTCTGGCCAGGGACTTTATTTCCCAGCCTACCTTGCCTCCTGATGCGGCCACATGATGAACTGTTGCTGATGGAAAGTAAGTAGGAGAGATGCGTGTCACCTCTGTGCCAGGTTTTCTCAAGAAGCAAGGGTGACTTCACTTTCTCTCCCTCCTCTGCCAGCTAGATAAAGGGGGCTCTGAGGCTCTTGGGATAACAGAGCCAAAGTTAGAAGGAAACTGAGCCTCTACTGGCACACAGAGGAAGGCCACCTGACAATCCACAACAGCTGAATTGACTGGACTTCTTTATGAGCAAAAAATCAACTTTTACTATATTAACCCACTAGAAATTAACGTTGGTATTCATTGATTATATTAATAATAGCTAGCATTGTCCTTTTCAATATAGGAATCCACATAAGATTATCAGATAAGGAAGGCAGCGTGCTCTCCTCTTTTAAATTTAATTGTGGAAGCCATATATATGTTGCAATGAATATTAATGATTTGATATATTACTTAAAAATTAAGAATAAAATAGTTGCATAACACCAATCAGCACATTTTTATCCATCCATCTACCCGCCCAGCCATCATTTAACAAGTATTCACTGGTGGTCACTTACGTGCGAGGCGTTTTATTGGTCTCTATAAATTCCAAAATCATTTAGCCACTGTATACCACCCTACCTAGAGTCGATGGTAGTCTGCTCCAAACAGATTTATCAGGAGCTCTTTTTCTGGGAAGGAGGTAAGATTTCAAAATTATTCAGTTCATGGAGTTTTCTACCTGCTACATAAGGATAAGAGAGAGGGTAGCAATTACACATAAAGACAGTGTACGGGAAGGGGATTCCATGGGCAGGAATGAACCAGGACATTATCAGGGTGGTCCATGGAATCTTTGAGCTAATAGAGATAAGAAAACATCATTACAAAGCGAGTCAAGATTAAGAGATGTGTGGAAAATTAGGTGAGAAGTGGGTCATTGCAGCTCTGCTGTAAATGTATGAGCAGATCCTTAAATGCTTCTGCTATGGTTTGAATTTGTCTTCATCAAAACTCATGTTGAAATTTGAACTCCAGTGTGATAGTGTTGGGAGGTGCAGCCTTGGAGTGGTTTGGGTTATGGGGACAGATCCCTCATGCATGGCTTGGTGCTGTTCTTGCAGTAGTGAGTGAATTCTCACTCTAAAGACTGGATCAGTTCTCATGGGAATTTTCCCAACAAAGTGGGTTGTTATGAAGTCAAGAGGTAGCCTTTAGGTTTGTCCTCTTCACACATTTTGCTCTTCCTTTGACCTTCTTTATATATATATATAACATGAAGAGCTATCAAACTTCTCTGGGTTTTGAGATCTGTGTAATACCAACATCACTTTGGGATATGCTTTTGTTTCCTTTTTTTGTGTGTGTGTGGGTGGGTTTTTGTGATCCCACAAAAACCTTGGCCTCTCAAAGTGCTGGCATTACAGGCATGAGTCGCCATGCCCAGCCATATTTTTTAAATACGTGAAACATCATAGTGCAGCACCAGATGCCAGGGCTCTGTGCTTGAACTTCCCAGCCTGCAAAACCATGAACTACATTAATCTCTTTTCTTTATAAATTACCCAGTCTCAGGTATTCTGTTATACAAACACAAACAGACCAAAATAGCTCCTTGACAGACAAGATAGAAGAAATCTGGTTTTTAACAAGGAGCAATCATCAAATAAGGCAAGTTTAGAACAGTATTTTTTTTCCGTTCTTACTTTCTGCTTTTGAGCTGTGTCTTAGATAAATAGAGGCCTGCCAGATAAATTATTACTGGATAAATGACAGACTGTTTTCCTATTTTACATTTGGAAAATGAGAGTCATGGAAATAGGTGGTTTTGCTTTTTTAAGGTACATCTGTTTTCCCACTGCTAACATAACTTCTACATTTCAGATCTTTTTCTTTGGTAAACTACACTATGAAATTGATGAAAATGGCTTTATCAATAGCTTCAGATGCTATCTGCAAAATAAAGAGGTAAACTCTGTTCCTTTGATCTTCAGGCATTATTTTCCTTCGGAGGAAATATATGTTTGTCATAGGGCTACTTATTCCCTGGACTCTTAGAAGGAAGGCACATTGTCATGGTGACAGCTACAGAACAACTGCTGCTTTTTTATTTGTTTTTAGAAGAGGACAACACATTTAGTTTTATTTCAATCAAGTCACAGCACTTCCTTTTCCAACTGCTACAAAGTACATCTACAATATTCTATTACAGATCCACTTTAAAAAGGTTTCCTGTGACATTACAGCAAGCCTCTTTTTTCAAACAGGAATAATCTCAAATTCTCCCTCATATAAAACTAAAAACTCCATTCCAGAAAATGGTAAATACATAAAAATTACAGTAAGCCAGACACTTAAAAAGATAGCCAAGAAGTCTTCCAGTGGTTTATTAGAAACATTGTAGACATTTAAACAAATCCCCACTGTCTGTGAACAGAAATTGAGGTTACACACATGTATGTTTGAGGTTGCAATGAGCCGAGATTGCACCACTGCACTCCAGCCTGGGTGACAGAGTGAGACTCTGCCTTAAAACAAACAAACAAACAAACCCCCCCCCACACACACACACACAAAAAGGAAACAAAAGCGTATCCCAAAGTGATGTTGGTATTACACAGATCTCAAAACCCAGAGAAGTTTGATAGCTCTTCATTCCCTAGTACGTCATTAGTTTGCAACTGGTCTGAAATGCTCCCCGAGCTCTCTGGGATACTAGAAGTAAATAGTTGGAGGCTTCAGTAGAACTAGAAATAACTTTTCTTCTTCTTCTTCTTGGTTTTTTTTTTTTTTTTTTTTTTTGAGACAGAGTCTCACTCTGTCACCCAGGCTGGAGTACAGTGACGCGATCTTGGCTCACTGCAACCTCCACTTCCTGGGTTCAAGCGATTCTCCTGCATCAGCCTCCCAAGTGGTGGGGATTACAGGCACCTGCCACCACTCCTGGCTAATTTTTGTATTTTTAGTAGAGACAGGGTTTCACTGTGTTGGCCAGGCTGGTCTCGAACTCCTCACTTCAGGTGATCTGCCTGCCTCGGCCTCTCAAAGTGCTGGCATTACAGGCATGAGTCACCATGCCCAGCCATATTTTTTAAATACGTGAAACACACTTTAAAGAATGCGAAATCAAAATAGTCCTTCAGGGCAAACCTTCAAGCAGATATTTAATTGGCCTGATATTTGAGTTTGGGTTCTGAGTCATTTTGGCCTTGAAGGGGGAGAGAAGAGAAATGTAATAGTAGAGGGCGCCTTTATCTTCTGTATTCCCACCTACCTACACACACGTATGTTTGTACATATATAAACGTTATTCTCACAATTCTGCAAAGCAGCTAGCTCCATTTTACAGAGGAATATTTTAAGAAACACCCCAGGCCGGGTGCAGTGGCTCATGCCTGTAATCCCAACACTTTGGGAGGCTGAGGCAGGTAGATTGCTTGAGGCCAGGAGTTTGAGACCAGCCTGGCCAACATAGTGAAACTCTGTCTCTCCTAAAAATACAAAAATTAGCTGGGCATGGTGGTGCGTGCCTTTAATTCCAGCTACCTGGGAGGCTAAGGCACAAGAATTGCTTGAGCCCGGGAGGCAGAGGTTGCAGTGAGGCGAGACTGCACCACTGCACTCCAGCCTGGGTGACAGAGTGAGACTCTGTCTCAAAAACACGCGCACACACACACATACACACACACACACACACACACAAAGAAAACAAAAACAAAAACATACCCCAAAGTGATGTTGGTATTACACAGATCTGAAAACCCAGAGAAGTTTGATAGCTCTTTATTCCCTAGTACATCGGTGATGACTCATTGTCCCTCCCAACAGGTAACTCCCTGCCAGAGTCAGCAAACTAACATCTGTCTTTTTTCTAACATTTGTATCATATGGAATCACAACTTTTTTTTTTTTTTTTGAGACAGAGTCTTGCTCTGTCGCTCAGGGTGGAGTGCAGTGATACGTTCTTGGCTCAGTACAACCTCTGCCTCCCAGGTTCAAGTGATTCTCCTGCCTCAGCCTCCTGAGTAGCTGGGACTACAGGCACCCACTATCACACCCGGCTAATTTTTGTATTTTTTGCAGAGATGGCACTTCACCATGTTGGCTAGGCTGGTCTGGAACTCCTCACTTCAGGTGATCCACCTGCCTTGGCCTCCCAAAGTGCTGGGATCACAGGTGTGAGGTAATCGCATTTTATACTCCCTTCAAAATACAAGTGTGTGAAGGAACTGGTGTTTTAATCCAAGAGTGTAAGAATAATTTCAAACAAATCACGCCCTTTACAAATCAACAAGAAACTACATAAATTTAAAACTTTATTTTGTGGACACTTCCCATTTACTCTCTGTTTTTAGAAAATGGTTAGCCATGGCCAAGCATGATGGCCCACACCTGTAATCCCAGCACTTTTGGAGGCTGAGATGGTGGATCACCTGAGGTCAGGAGTTAAAGATCAGCCTGGCCAAGGTGGTGAAACCCCGTCTCTACTAAAAATAACAAAATTAGCCAGGCATGGTGGTGCAGCCTGTAATCCCAGCTACTCAGAGGCCAAGGCAGGAGAATCGCCTAGAACCCGGGAGGCAGAGCTTGCGGTGAGTCGAGATTGTGCCGCTGCAGTCTAGCCTGCTGGGTGACAAAGACTCTGTCTCAAAAAACAAAAACAAAAACAAAAAAAACCCTCTTTTATGTTTATTTCATTCATGTTTATAAATGTACAGCTTAGGCATAATACAAGCCTTTGTTTTGTCTTTTCCCCACTTGCTCATATTACAAATGACACTGTCTTCCTCCATTGTCCTTTGTGACGGGTGCAGTTAGATGTCCCCGCTCTGGCATGAGCAGGCCAGGGTTCAAATGCTGCCTTTGTTGCATACCCACTGCAGCTCTGGCATGTAAGATGGTAAAAAACAAACAAAACACCACCTGCACAGGACAGTTGTGAGGATTAATGAGATAATGTCAGTTTAAGTGCTCCATAACTTGGGCTGTTTCTGAGTTTATCACGAAACCCCTTATCACAAACAGTTTGTCTCCTTAATCTTTTTTCTTCCTTTCCTGCTTCAATATATCATATGTCTCTGGCAAGCCCATACTCTTGGCGGACTAGGCGGTTGGATCTTGGCCCCTTCTCTAAGGCTTTTCTTGCAGGTTCCCCCTGCCTATTTATGGGTGGTATAAAAGTTATTGCGATTTTTGTCATTAAAAAAAAAAAAATCGCAAAACCGCAATTCCTTTTGCACCAACCTAATAGATGCCCCAGGGTGAGCTGGGAGGTGTTGGGGTGCACACAGGGAGAGGAGAACAGACTGGCCTGAAGGTCGAGAGCGCAGGCCCGGCAGGGTCAACCCAGACAGTGGTCACGAAGGGAGGTGAAGTGGGGGGAGGCGACACAGGACAGGAAGGGGGAGGACAAACGGGGTGCACATGGGGACCGCGGCGATGACACGGAAGGGACAGCCAGTTAGAATCTAGGCCCACTTAGGCGATGAAGGGCAGATGAAGAAATCCCGTTCCATCTTCCTCTAGTCCTCCCTTGGGGAGCCCCTATCCTATCCTGCTCTGGACCGGGGCGGCTCTTGGAGGGACCGCGATCGAGATGAGGCCTCCCAGCCGCCTAGAAGGGATTCCAAAGTGCGCGCAGCGAGACTCCGCGGTTCCCACGTGCCCCCTAGGGTGGGTGGGCGAGTTGGGCGCCCCGGTGCGGAGAACGGAGGAGGGGTCCGCCATGTAGCTGTTGAAAATGCGGGTGGCGGCGGGGCCCAGCTTGCCAGGCTCCTGGATCCACGTCCAGGTCGCAGGGGAGGGGACGCCGCCCGTTTCTAAGGGCCTGGCTGCGTTCCTGCGGTCACGATCAGGGGTCTTCGCTTTCTCCCATCCTCTCCTGGAGAAAGAAGGCAGCTTTTTTCTCCACGATTGGGCACCTTTCTTGGGAAAGCTCCGCCAGCATTGCCCTTGTACCTGCCCTCTCCTCCCTTCCTTTCCTGAAGTGACTGCCTGTCTCTTGCACCGTGGTGTGAATGCGTCGAGATCTTGTAGCTGCAGCAGCATCGGAGATTGGATCCAGCCCATGGAGAGGTCTCCAGAGTCCATTTGTCCGTCCCCAGGGCAGGGGCCTTGGAAGAGCAAGGGGAGGGGCTGACCTAGCCAGCTGATCTTTGTGGCTTAGACAAAATTTAGAGTTTATTTGTCCTTTGGACCATGCGCTCAGATCAGATGGACAAGATTAGTCTTACACTTAGAAGCATTCTGGTGCAAGACTAGTGACTTTTTTTCCTTCCTTCCTTCCTTCCTTCCCTCCCTCCCTCCCTCCTCCCTCCCTCCCTCCCTCCCTCCCTCCCTCCCTCCTTCCTTCCTTCCTTCCTTCCTTCCTTCCTTTCTTTTTTCCTTTCTTCCTCCCGCCCTCCCTCCATCCCTCCCTTTCTTCCTTCCCTTTCTTTCCTTCTCTCTCTCTCTCTTTTTTAGACAGGGTCTCATTCTGTTGCTCAGGCTGGAGTGCAATGGCGCCATCATAACTCACTGCAGCCTCGACCTCGTGGGCTCAGTTGATCCTCTCACCTCAGCCTCCCAAGTAGCTGGGACTACAGGTCCACAAAACCACGCTCGGCTAATTAAATTTTTTTTTGTAGAGACAGGGTCTCACTATTTTGCCCAGGCTGGTCTCGAACTCCTGATATCAAGCTATCCTCTCTCCTTGGCCTCCCAAGATGCTAGAATTCCCGACTATGACTTTTTTTTTTTCTTATTTTTTAACCTGAAGCTCTACGCCATTGTCAGTAAAGCGTGCAGCTATTATTTCCTGTTTCACTGTGTGGAGCGAATCTGCAGCCCTGCTGTCATAGCTCTACTGTGAGGATCTCTTACACCAGCACCTGTTAACTCGCTTGGCATTTGGAGAAGCTAAGTAAATGTTGTGTGAATGAGCAAATGAATGAACCCAGCCACGTATGTCCCATGAGCCAAGTACAAGAAGAGTGGACTCTTGTCCTACTCACACTCTCCTTCATCGTTAGGAAGGGCACATTTTTCTAACCAAGGCATAAACTCCAAGAGTGGATACAACGGACAGGTCAGTCACCTGTTAAGAGACATGGAACTTAAACGATTCATAACATGTTGATTTCAATCTGCTGTCCCACCATTATCAGGTGTATGGTCATTTAAGGAAAATGAAGTTGGGGTCAGTCACAGTGGCTCATGCCTGTGATCTCAGCACTTTGGGAGACTGAGGCATGTGGATCACTTGAGATTGGGAGTTCAAGACAAGCCTGGCGATTATGGTGAAACCCTGTCTCTACTAAAAATACAAAAATTAGCTGGGCCAGGTGGTACACACCTGTGATCCCAGCTACTCGGAGAGGCTGAGGTGGGACAATTGCTTGAACCTGAGGTAGAGGTTACAGTGAGCTGAGATTGCACCACAGCATTCTAGGCTGGGGACACAGTGATACTCCATCCCCCAGTTCCCCCTCCCCTACGCCCCCCCCCCCCCCGCCCCCGACACACACACACACACACAAAAAGAAAGAAAAAGAAATGAAGTTGGATTCTTTAATTGGAGGACAAGGGTTTAGATAATCCACAGTACGGACTTTGAGGTGGCTTATGTTTGGGAGATTTTCTTTCATACATTTAGTCTCCTAATTATGTGCTCAGGCTAATTTTTAATGTAAGTATTGAGTAATTTTTAGGAGATGCTGAGACTAAGTTGAAAGAAAACATAGCCCCTATGCACCATAAACATATAGTTTACAGTTGAGTTGAAATAGTCAACTATGAAGGCTGTTGAGACAGTGACAATGTTGAAATTCATAAGAAGAGGTCACTGTGAACTGGATATTGACCCAAGGTGCCTTAGAAGGTCATGGGTTAGGCCTTGAAAGAAAGTACAAGAACAAAGGAATCCGGTGTTATTTTATTTTTAAAATTTTATTTACTTTTGAGTGAGGATCTCACTCTATTGCATAGGCTGCAATACAGTGGCCCGATCACTGCAGCCTCCATCTCCTGGGCTTAAGTGATCCTCCTGTCTCAGCCTCCATGTAGTTGGGACTACAGGTACGCACATTAGGACCAGCTAACGTTTAATGTTTTAATAATGAATTTTAAAAAATTTGCAAAAAGAGCATTGGCAATGATTTATTTCCAAGATTTGTGATTGCAGACAATGTGTGGTCAGCAAGTGGTGATGAAGGAAATCTGTTTTCTCCATGTGACTGGAAGGAAGAAACACTGACAGGAGAGTATTTTGGCTTCCTCATCCCGGCTGAGCCTGTCAATGCTTCTGTCCCCTCCTTCTTGGCCAGTGGCCGGGTCTCTGGACAGATTCTGTTCTTAGAAGGGTGCTGGTGAGCCAGAGATGGCATATATGCAAAAGTGGCTTTTGAAAAAGTTCAGTGTCAGGCCAGGTGCGGTTTCTCACACCTGTAGTCCCTGCACTTTGGGAGGTCGAGGCAGGTGGATCACTTGAGGTAAGGAGTTCAAGACCAGCCTAGCCATCATAATGAAACCCGATCTCTACCAAAAATCCAAAAAATTAGCCAGGGTGTACAGCCTCAGTGATATTAAGAGCAATATTTTCCTTAAATATTATGAATAATATCAAACTATGTACACCTACTGTGATACTAGGAGTAATGCCTTCCTTAGATATTCTGAATAATATGAAAGGGTGTACACCTAATGAGATATTAGGAATAGTGTCTCCCTTAGATACTACGAATAGTGTCACCCCACTGTGATATTGTCTGTAATATCCAAGGGGAAGAGCATGATATTACTGCCAATATCACAGGAGGTATACACCTTCCTGTGATATTGTTTGTAATATCAAGGAGGGGAGTGGTTGATATTAATTCTAATATAGCTGGGGTTGTACACATCCTTGTGATACTGTTTCTTGTATACAAAAGGGGATAATATGATATTACTCCCAATATTGCAGGGGGTGTACACCTCCCTGTGATATTGTTCATAATATCCAGGGGGTGGAAGATGATATCACTGCCAATATCTCAGGGGGTGTACACCTTCCTGTGATATTGTTCCTAATATCCGGGGGGAAGAGGATGATATTACATGCAACATTGCAGGGGGTGTACACCCCCCTATGATATAGTTTGTAGTATTCAGGGGAAGGAAGATGACATTACTCCCACTATCACAGGGTTTGCACACTTCTATGTGACATTATTCGTAATATCCGGGGAGGGGTACAGAATGATATTACTCCCAATATCGCAGAGGCTGTACACCCCCCTCTGATATTGTTCATAATATTTAGGAAGGACAAAATGGTATTACTCTCTGTATCGCAGGGGGTGTACATCCCCCTGGGATATTGTCCATAATATTAAGGAAGAAAGAGGATGATATTACTTCTGATATCGCAAGAGTTGTACACCCCTCTGTGATGTTGTTCGTAACATCCAGAAGAAGAGACGATGATGTTGCTCCCAATATCGCAGGTGGTGAACACCCCCCTGTGATATTGTCCATAATATTCAGGGAGGAGAGGATGATATTACTTCCCGTATCACATTGTATGTACACACCCCTGTAATAGTGTCCATAATATTCATGGGTAAAGAGGATGATATTATTCTCCATGTCGCAGTGTGCACAGCCCACTGCAATACTGCTCATATCATCCAGGAAGGGAGATGATATTACTCCCCATATCGCAAGTGGTGTACACCCCCCTGTGATATTGTCCGCAACATCCGGTGGGGGGGAGAGGGTGATATTAATCCCCATATTGCAGAATGTGTACACCCCCCTGTAATATTGTCCATAACATCCAGAGGGGGAGGGGATATTACTCCCCATATCACAGAATGTGTACAACCCCCTGTAATATTGTCCATAACATCCAGAAGGGGAGGGGATGATATTATTTCCCATATTGCAGGGGGTGTTCACCCCCCTGTAAAATAGTATATAACATCCAGAGGGGGAGGGGATGATATTACTCCCCATATCGCAGGAAGATATTGTCCCCTGTGATATTGTCCGCAGCATCCGGGGGGGGGAGGATGATATTAATACCCATATCGCAGAATGTGTACACCCCCCTGTAATATCGTCCGTAACATCCAGAGGGGGAGGGAATGATATTACTCCCCATATCACAGGGGGTGTACACCTCCCTGTGATATTGTCCGTAATATCCAGGGGGAAGAGAGGATGAGAGAGGATGATGTTACTCCCCGTTAACAACCTGTGATATTGTCTGTAATATCCAGGGAGGGAGAGGATGATGTTATTTTCCATGTTGCAGGGAGTGTACACCCCCCTGTGATATATTGTCTGTAATAACCAGGGGTGGAGAGGATGACGTTATGCTTTATATGGCAAGGAATATACACCCCCCTGTGATATTGTTCGTAATATCCAGGAGGAGAGAGGATGATGTTACTCCCCATATCACAGAGGGGGTACACACCCCTGCGAAATTGTTTGTAATATCCACGGGGGGAGGAGATGATGTTACTCCCCATATTGCCAGTCGTATATATCCCCTTGCATATTGTTCGTAATATTTAGAGGGAGAGAAAATGATATCACTCCACATATCGCAGGGGATGTATACACGCCTGCAATATTGTTCGTAATCTTCAGGGGGTAAGATGATATTACTCCCCATATCGCAGCGGGTGTAGACCCCATTACGATATTATTCGTAATATCCAGGGGGGAGATGATATTACTCCCAATATAGTAAACACACTTCGTGTACATTTTCTGTGATATTGTTTGTAATATCCAGGGTGGCACAGGATGATATTACTCCTAATATCGCAAGATGTGTACACTCTCTTTCGACATTGTTCGTAATATCCAGGGGAGGAGAGGATGATATTACTCCGAATATTGTAGGGGGTGTACAACCCCCTGTGATATTGTTCGCAATATTCAGGGTGGGGGAGAGGATGATATTACTCCCAGTATTGCAGGGAGGGTACACTCCCCTGTGATATTGTTCATAATTTTCAGGAGGAGAGAGAATGATATTACTCCCAATATCGCAGGGGATATACACCCCTCTGTGATGTTCTTCGTAATATCGAGGGGTGGAGAGTATGATATTACCCCCAATATCGCAGGAAGGGTACACCCTCCTTGTGATATTGTTCATAATATCTGGAGGGGGAGACAGTGATATTACTTCCAATATCGCAGGGGCTGTACACCCACTCATGATATTGTTGCTAATATCCAAGGAGGGAGAGGATGATGTTATTCCCTAATCAGGGGGTGTACACCCTTCTGTGATATTATTCATAATACCTAGGTGGGGAGAGGATGATATTACCTCCAATAGCACAAGACCTGTACACCCCCTTGTGGCATTGTTCATTATATCCAAGGGGGTAGAGGATGATATTACTCCCTTTATGGCAGGGGGTGTAGACCCCCCCTGTGATATTGTTCATAATATCCAGGGGGAAAGAGGATGATATTACTCCCAATATCGCAGGTGGTGTACACCCCCCTGTGACATTATTCCTAATATCCAGCGGTGGGGGAAAGGATGGTATTGCTCTCAGTATCGAAAGAGGTGTACGGACCTCTGTGATATTGTTCACAATATCCAGGTAGGGAGAGGATGATGTTACTCCCAATATTGCAGAAGGTGTACACCCCTCGTGATATTGTTCGTAATATCCAGGGGAAGAGAAGATGATATTGTTCCCCATATGACAGAAGGTGTACACCTCTCTGTGATATTGTTCATAATATTCAGGCGGGAAGAGGGTGATATTACACCTAATATCACAGAGGGTGTACACCCTTTTGTGATATTGTTCGTAATGACCAGGAAAGGAGAAAATAATATTACTCCCCATATCGCAGGGGGTGTACACCCCCTTGTGATATTGTTTGTAATATCCAAAGGGGAGAGGATGATATTACTCCCCATATCGCAGGAGGTGTGCATCTCCCTGTGAAATTGTTCATAATATTCAGGGGGTGGAGTATAACATTACTTTTTATATCGCAGGCATTACCCCTGTGATATCACTCCTAATATCCAGAAGGGGAGAGGATGATTTTACTCTCCATATCATAGGAGGTGTACACTCTGCTCGATATTCTATATTGGGAGTAGTATCATTCCCCACCCCCGTGGATATTATAAACAATATCACGGGGGGGTGGACTCCCTGTGATATTGAAAATAATATCATCCTTCCACCCCCTGAAAATTATGAACAATATCACAGGAGAGTGTACACTCCCTGCGATATGGGGAGTAATATCATTTTCTCCTCCCCTGGATATTAGGAATAGTATCACAGGAGGGTTTACACACCCTGTGATATTGGGAGTAATATCATGCTCTGCCACCCTGATATTACAAACAGTATCACAGAAGATGTACACACAGAATGTTTACGACATTGGGAGTAATATCGTCTCGCCTGAATAATACAAACAATATCGCAGCGGGGTGTACACCCCCTCGATATGAAAAGGAACATCAGCTCCTTTCCCTGTGGATATTATGAACAATATTACAGGGGTGTGTATACCCCCTTCGATATGGGGAGTAGAATCATCCTCTCCCCCCTTGGATATTACAAACAATATCGCAGTGGCATGTATATTTCCTGCGATATGAAGAGTAATATCATCCTCTCTCCCCCTGGACATTACGGACGATATCACAGGGGTGTGAACACCCTTTGTCATATGGGAGTTAACATCATCCAATATCCACCTAAATATTATGGACAATATCGCATGGGGGTGTACACCCCCTGTGATACAGGGAGTAACGTCATCCTCTCCCCTCCTGGAAATTACAAACAATATCGTAGGGGTTGTACAACTCCTGGGATACGGGGAGAGAAATCATTTTCTACCCCCTGGATGTGCCAACAATATCACAGGGGGGTGTACACTCCTTGGGATATTGGGGGTAATATCAACCTCTTTTCCCCTGGATATTATGAACAATATCACAGCGTGGTGTATATCTTCTATGATATTGGGAATAATATTATCCTCTCCCCTTATGGAAATTGCGAACAACATCCCGGAAGATGTACATTCCCTGCGATATTCGGAGTAATATCATCCTCTCCCCACTGGATATTTGGAACAATTTAAAAAGGGGTATACACCCTCTGCAATAATTGGAGTAATATCCTCACTCCCCTTGGATATTATGAACAATGTACTGGGAGTAATATCATCTTCTACCATTCTGGATATTATGAAGTACATCACAGAGGGTGTACACCCCCTATGATATTGGGAGTAATATCATCGTCTCCCCCGCGGATATTAGGAACAATATCACAAGAGGGTGTACACCCTTCTGTGATATTGGTAATAATATCATCCTCTCCCCTTCTGGATATTATGAACAATATCACAGGGGAGTGTACACCCAGTACTATGTTGGGAGTAATATCAGTAATATCATCCTCTCCTTTCCTGAAAATTACAAAGAATATCACAGGGAGTGCATATAGCTTCTGCGATACTGGGAGTAGTATCTTTCTCTCTCTCCGTGATTATTATGAACACTATCACGGGGATGTACACCCCCTGCAATATTGTGAGTAATATCATCCTCTCTCTTCCTGGATATTACGAAAAACTTCACAGGGGGATGTACACCCCTTGCAATATTAGTAGTAATATCAACCTCCCTCCAGGATAATCCCAACAATATCAGAAGGGTGTGTACACCACCATGATATTGGGTGTAATATCTTCCTCTCCCCCTTTTATTATTATGAACAACACCACAGGGGGGTGTACACCCCCTGCAATATTGGAAGTAGTATCAATTGGAAATGAACAACCCTTGCCATATTGAGAGTAATATCATCCTCACTCCTTCTGGATATTACAAACCATATCACTAGGGGGTGTTAACACAGCATGTTTCTGATATTGGGATTAATATCATCCTTTCCTCCCCCTGGATATTACCAACAATATAACAGGGACCTGTACACCCCTTGGGATATTAGGAGCAATATCATCATCTCTCCCCCTGGATATTACGAACAGTATTACAAGGGGATGTACACCCTCTGCGATATTCGGAATAATATTGTCATCTCCCTCTCTGGATATTATGAACAATGTCACAGGCGGCTGTACACCCCTGGTGATATTGGGAGTAATATCATTTTTTCCCCTTCTTGATATTATGAACGATATCGCAAGAAGGTGTACACCCCCCGCGATATTGTTGAGTAACATCATCCTCGCCCTTCCCTGGATATTGCGAACAATATGACAAAGTGCTGTACACTCCCTGGGATATTGGGAGTGATATCATCCTCTTCCTCCCTGGATATTACGAACAATGTCACGGGGGTGTACATCCCTAGCAATATTGGGAGTAATATCATCCTCTCTTCCCTTGGATAATGCCAACAATATCACAGGGGCGTGTTCACCATGGGCGATATTGGGAGTAATATTATCCTCTCCCTTCCTGAATAATACGAACAATATCACAGAAGGTGTACACCCCCTGCGATATTGGGAGTAACATCATCCTCTCCCACCCTGAATATTATGAACAATATCATAGGGGGGTGCGCACCCCACTCGATATTGGGAGTAATATCACCCTCTTCCCCCTAGATATTACGAGCAATATTACACGGGGGTGTACACCCCCTGTGATATTAAGTGTAATATTATACTCTTCCCCCTTGGATGTTATGAACAATATCACAGGAGGGTGTACACCCCCTGCGATATGGGGTGTAATAGCATCCTCTCCCCTTTTGGATATTATGAACAATATCACAGGGGGGTGTAAAACCCCTGCGATATTGAGAGTAATATAATTATATCCCCCCTTGGATATTTCAAAAATATCACAAGGGGATGTACACCACTTACGATGTTTGTAGTAATATCATCCTCTCTCCCCTGGATATTACAAACAATATCACAGGAGGGTGTACACTCCCTGGGATATTGGGAGTAATATCATCCTCTTTCCCCCTGGATATTGAGAACAATATGACAGGGGGGTGTACACCCCTGCGATACTGAAAGGATTATCATTCACTCACCCCCGGATATTGTGTATCATATCACAGGCGCGTGTACACCCTCTGCCACATTGGGAGTAGTATCATTGTCTCCTCTTGTGGATATTATGAACAATATTACACGGGAATGTACCCCGCCTGTGATATTGGGAGTGATATCCTCTTCCACTCTGAATATTATGAACAATATTATAGGGGAATGTTCACTACCTGCGATATTAAGAATAATATCCTCCTCTCCCCCCATGGATATTTCGAGCAATATCACAGTATTGTGTACACCTCCTGCGATATTGGGAATAATTTTATCCTCTCCCCCCACTCAATATTATGAAAAATATCACAGGAAGGTGTACATTCCCTGCAATATTGGCAGTTATATCATCCTCTGTTCTCGTTAATATTATGAAGAATATCACATGGGTGTGTACACCTCCTGTGACATTGGGAGCAATATCATCCTATATCCCCCTGGAAATTAGGAACCATATCACAGGGGGATGTACATACCCTGCAATATTGGGAGTAGTATCATCTTACCCTCCCCTGCTCTTTACAGATAATGTCACAAGGGGCTGTACACCCTCTGCAATACTGAGAGTAATATCATCCTCTCTTCCCCTGGGTATTACGAACAATACAGCAGGGGGTTGCACACACAGGGTTTTTATGATATTGGGAGTAACATCATTCTCTCCCTGCCCTGGATATTTCGAACAGTATCACAGGGAGTATACACTCCTTGCAACATTGAGAGTAACATCATCCTCTCCTTTTTTTGATATTGGCACCCCCTGCGAAATATCATCCTCTCCTTCTCTGGATATTATGAACAATATCACAGGGGGGTGTACACCCCCTTCGATATTGGGAGTTATATCATCCTCTCCTCCCACTGGATATTACGAAAAATGTTACAGAAGGCGTACACACAGGGTGTTTACGATATTGGGAGTAATATCGTCTTCCCCCTCCCTGGATATTATGAACAATATCACGGGGGGAGGGGTACATCCCCTGAGATATTGAGAGTAATGCCATCCTCTCCCTTCCTGAATATTATGAACAACAATATCACAGTGGGGTGTACACCCCTCCTATATGGGGAGTAATATTATCTTCTCCCCCCCGGATGTTTCGAACAATATCACAGAGGAACGTACGTGCCCTGCGATATGGAGACTAATGTCATCCTCTCCCTCCCTGAATATTACGAGTAATATCACAGGGGGGTGTGCACTCCCTATGATATGGGGAGTAATGTCATTCTCTCTCCTATAAACTAAAATTTTGTTCTCTTTACCTAAGTTGAGAGCTTCCTATCATGTCAGTATCTATGTTATGAAGAAAAGGAGACTTAGGTGAAATGTTTTTATTTATCACAACTGCTGCATCAGTTGCCTAGGACCTCAACAGCTTCACTGAAGTCTGAGAAATGTTCACGCATAAGGTCATTGCCTTAGCTAACTTAAAATTGCCCCATACAATGGTACATATAAACCCTTAGTGAAGCCTTTTAAAAAACAAACAGGTTGAAAAACGGGTTAAAGTAGGCAAATACAGCATCTGCCTTTAGGGCTATCAACTCAGGAATTCTCTCAATTATGAAATCTTGGAGAGAAGTTATTTTCTTTCTCAAAATCCAGGTGATGACAATATTTCTTACTCCAGATCTGGCATTTTTTCATCATCACTGTCTTGTGAATCATCATTTGCTTCATCTACTTCTGGTAAATCTACATCCTCATCACCACCCATGTTGTTCATCATCTCGGAGAAACTATCAAAATTAGACCTGTCTTCCCAGTCTTTCCAATTATTCAAGTCCACACTAAGACAATTCAGCTTTGCCCTTTCTTTTGTTAACTTTGGCCATGACTGGCCAGATTCTCCCTTTCATAAACAACACGAAATTGATCTGTCCGTTCTTCTATGCTTGGAATCATTTGGATCAATATAGTAAAAAAGATCAATTTCATTTAAGTGCTTAAAATTATCACTTTCTCCAAGACAACTGAATGTAAGTTTGGATTTTTCAAAATTTACATTAACATCCTTATGTCTTCAACACAAAATTCAACGAAGACATAGTGCCTTTGATCGTACCACTTTGCAGAAGCAGGCTGCATTGTGAACGGGGCAGGGGGACGCGCGAATGGGTGGGCGGGCCTCTCCGGCGGTGGCTGCTGGGGAGTTGACTTCTCTCCAGTGGCGACTCCGCGTTTTCTCCCTGGTCGCCGCGGCCTTTTCTCGCTCCCCTCAGGCGATCGCAGCAGCTACAGCTGCTTCTTTATATGATTTTCTGCTTAGATCAAGGAAAATTGGCTGGATTACATTAGCCACAGGAGGGCTCCATTGCAGTTTCTGGAAGAGTAAATTCTGCAGTCACACTTTCTGGTACAGAGTTGTATCCGTGCAGTCTTCAATAGGCCACGCCTATTTATAAAGGTGAAATAAGAAGCCAGGGAGGCCGGCCACGATGGCTCACGCCTATAATCCCAGCACTTTGGAATGTCGAAACGGGAGGATCACTTCAGGAGTTCGAGAACAGCCTGGCCAACATGGTGAAACCCCCGTCTCTACCAAAAAAATACAAAAATTAGCCGGGTGTGGTGGTGCGCGCCTGTGATGCCAGCAACTGGGGAGTCTGAGGCAGGAGGATACCTTGAACCCAGGAGACGGAGATTGCAGTGAGCCGAGATAGCGCCACTGCATTCCAACCTGGGCAACAAGAATGAAACTCTGTCACCAAAAAAAAAAAAAAAAAAAAAGCCAGGGCATGTAACTCAGGTACCTTTTGGACGTCCATTAACAAAAATTCTAGAGAACCTTCTGGAAACCTAGAGTATATTTTTGTGGGAAAAGCACAAAATTGAGACTTGAAATGATAAGCTCTGATTGTTCACTTTTTAAATCTTAAACATTTAAAGTTTCACAGCAACAGCTTATATTCAAGATATGCCATTTATAGATATCTAATGCATGAAAAATAGGATTATAGTTTTGTATTACCCGTTATTTTTCTCTTGCCAAGCACAAAGGCTTTTATTATAATCTAATCTGTGGCCCAGATGCTGCTTGTGTTTGTTGTCATCTATAACAGCATTTCCTATCATGTGGCTACAGGATAATAATTGTGATTACGAAAAGAAAACAGTACAGGAACTCACAGGTGAAACAGAATTGAACACAACTTTTACAGAACTCGCCAGCACCTCACTGTGAATCTCTTAGATTGGCATCTCATGTCCTTTTTTTTTTTTTTTTTTCCTTCCTTTTTTACTTGAAACATTTGCTGCTCTTTTCAGAAATCACAAACAGGGTTTCAAAAGTTATTAAAAAAAAAAAAAAGCCTGAAGAAATAATCCAAATTTGAGACCGTACCTACTCTGAGAAGTGGTGAAAACCACATGGAAAAATATCAGGTATTTTATGTCTAATGCTTTCAGAATTCCCTGTTGTACTTCACTCACAGGAGAAGTTACAGGAACCCCTGCAGGAATCACAGTGACAGGGACAGACCCAGGAACAGCCTGCACACTCAAGTTTTGAAGTTTTAACCCATTCTCTCTCCAGCTATCTCATTGCCCTTGTTGTTTGTTGTTTTATTTGTTTCTTTCTAATTAAAAAAAAAAAAAGTAGTAGTAAGGGATTCTATTCAAATACATCGGAGTTGGGGGGAATTATTAGACACTCAAATCTTAGTGATGCATTTGACTATTTTTCAGGATTAAAAGCATATATGGGTAGACATTGGCTTAGAGGAGGAATGCTCACGCAGGAAAGATGAAGGAGCAACACTTTGAAGTTGATTTTTGAAGAAAAACCCTTAGTTTTCATCATTGTATAAGGACATCACTCTATAAATCAACAAACATAGCAATAGGCAATATACAATTTAAAAAATACATAAAAAAGGCATCCTTGTGGCAAAATGGCGGTTTAGATCACACTTCCTAAGGCCCACTGAAAATCATAAGCAATTGTCTTTCCTGAGCACATAAATGAATTTTTCTTCCATTTTGACAGCTCTATCCTCCAGGTCATCCAGCTCCTTTGTCCGTTAGTACTGACTACTCTTCCTCCTCTCTTAGGCGTCTTCCTTTTTGCACCCAGCCCCCAAACACACTAAAAGATGAAACTCAAGCAGGCTTCCCTACTGGGAAGCCTTTTTTTTTGAGACAGAGTCTTCGCTCTGTCGCTCAGGCTGTCGTGTGATGGTGCTATCAACCTCGGCTCACTGCAACCTCTGCCTCCCGGCTTCAGACAATTCTCCTGCCTCAGCCTTCTGAGTAGCTGGGATTACAGGGACACACCACCATGCCTGGCTAATTTTTGTATTTTTAGTAGAGACTGGGTTTCACCATGTTGGCCAGGCTAGTCTCGAACTCCTGGGCTCAAGTGATTCACCTGCCTCAGCCTTCCAAAGTGCTGAGATTACAGGTGTGAGCCGCTGTGCCCAGCCCCCTACTGGAGACTTTTGATGGGCTTTTTTATTTATCTGAGTTACAGAAAAGGAAAGTAACAAAGATGAACTGTGCAGATAGAGACTCTCCTCAGATAGGAGTGGTCAGATCAAATCCTGCTGCCAAAATAAAGAAATAAAGAGGTGAAATGAAGACAGGGCTGAGTTTAAGAAAATCTCCTGCAGTTAGCACTAGGGGAGGTGGGAGAACACAGATGGAAGCAGAACCTACTGTGCTCTTCTGTGAAAGGTGCTTAATGGCTACTCACTTTGGAGATGACTGAGTCCAAACTGCCTCATCTAATTCGTCAAGTCATCTTCCATTGACCTGTTAAGCAGTAGCAGGCCTCCTGAGATTATTCCCTTATGTCAGAATGGGATGTTTTGTTAATCCACACCATGACCATTCTGTATCTTTCTTCCCTTTGTTTCCTGGTTTATAACAATTTCCGCCTCTACCTCTCATTCTGGAAAATTCTCCCGTGCTCTAGACTTGAATCTCTGATACTTCACTTCCCACTTACGTGAACTTGGACGTGTTACTTGATATTGCTATGCTTTAATTTTCTTATCTGTAACTGCAGATAATAATAGTACCTACCTCATAAGGTTGTTACGGAGATTAAGTAATAATATGCATGTAAAACATCGATTGAGCTATTGTTGAACAGCCTTTAAGATTCAAGTGCAAATCCCACTTCCACGCCAGGTGCAGTTGCTCACCTCTGTAACCTACTTTGGGAGGCCAAGGTGGGCGGATCACCTGAAGTCAGGAGTTCGAGACCAGTCCAGCCAACAGGGCAAAACCCCATCTCAACTATAAATACAAAAATTAGCCAGGTGGGTGCCTGTAATCTCAGCTACTCAGGAGGCTGAGGCAGGAGAATCGCTTGAATCCTGGAGGTGGAGGTTGCAGTGAGCCGAGATCGAGCCACTGCACTCCAGCCTGGGTGACAGAGCAAGACACCGTCTCAACAAAACAAAACAAAACCCAAATCCTACTTCTTCGTAAAGTCATCTCTAATACTCGCCAGTGGAAAGGACAATTTCCTTTGCGGATTTATTGTTAACACTTACTGTCCTCACTAACAACAGGGCCCTCAGTATACATGGTATTGGGGTCTAATTGTGTACATCTTTTCTCATCTGAACCACAGGGAAATTTTTTGGATGGTAGAGAGTGTGTCTTCTTGCAGTATCTAGCATAGTGTTCAGCATACAGCAGATATTTAATAAATAATTATTAAACCAAAAAGTGAAATGGATATTTTAATGAATTGGTTGAGTGAGTCAATGATTTAGGGGGTCAAAGCCAGTTTTTCAACTCTTACTTCATTGCCTACATGAAAGGCATCAAAGTGTCTGGTATCAATTAGAACGGCTGAAGAGGATTTTTGGAGAATTCAGTCCCTGGGAACC